>NW_019385147.1:221930-354587 GCF_000671375.1 Centruroides sculpturatus | reverse complement strand
TTTAATATATTACCCCCCTAATTAATTAAACATATATATAATAAAATCTATTTTAAAAAATTAAAAAACTATCGGAGGACCTTTTTGACATCAGAAACTAGCTTTAAATAACTTTACCGAAGGAAAATCGGTGCACTACAACTTTAGAACGATGAAATAAATTTGATAAAAAAAAGTCCCATTAAAAAACAATTAAAAAGCAATAAAGCGTAAAGCGCGCGTCATTAATGGTTGATTAAAATCGCTATAAAATTTTTTCGCGCGGGAAAAAAATTTTGAAATTAATTTAAACCAAACATTCTAAAACAAAGAATAATATCTCACATCAGCAACAATGACATGTTAAATTTCACAACTGGTATAATTAAATCACACATTTGTTTCAGTTAACCACAGTTATTAAAAATACATTAAAACTTTCTGTTCAACTCTATATATATATATATATATACGTATAACATACATTATATATATAATGTATATGTATATATAACATTTTTGGTATACTTGATATTTGGACGAAGTGTTCGAACATTTATAAATTTGAATTTCTTTTCTCATAATCGTTCGAATATAGAACCACCATAAAAACGCTCCAGAAAATTGAAAATACCTGACGATGACCTGTTGATCGTGAAAACGTTTGTTAAAGCAATAAATGTTGATTCTCAGAGATATAAGGTGTGTGTGTCATAGTATTTAAAGAATCTGAAGTATTACTCAAACATTCTAAATAATGAACAATTTGCCATTGTAATAACTAGCACCCATATAATGTAAAATAAATTGTAAAATTTGTTGAGCTGATGTTATGCTAAAACCTATGCGATGTTCTAAAATATGGCAATTTTCTTTCTTTTTTTTTTGAGAAAATGCATACTGTTCATGGGGCATACTTGTTACAAATATGGTTATATTGTGACGTATTATAATAGCCAATAACTTTAAATTCATACGTACAGGTACATGAAGACTTTTAATAAGAATTGTAAATTGTGACTAGCCCGCTGTCGAAGCGCGAACCCGCGATCAACTGCAGTGTTCCGTGGTTTTATCTATTCAGCCGTTGGTGAGTTAATGTATCATTCCGTATCAACTTTAAAGTGCACTTGGAAATGGAAAAAAGGTTGCAATTTGGGACGTAAAGAAATCCTAAACTCAAACTGTGAAATTCCTCTTATTGTTCTCTATTGACAATTCAGCATCTTTACTTTCCTGTCTATTATGTTACAAAACAAGGGAATCGTGTGGAATTTGGTCCTCCGAGTTTTTTGGAAATCGCTACGTTTTGAGACCTCCTGAGCCCAAAAAAGTAAAAAAACCGGCAAAATATTTCTACAGATATGTATGTGTGTATTTCATTTAATATCTCAGGATGGGGTAAAGATCAAGAAATGAAATTTGGCAAGGTTATCTTGTGTATCAGGGACATTGATGCGACTAAATTTCGGTGGTTAAAAGTCGGGAGTGTAGGGATATAAAGAGGTGTCATGCGTCATATCTTGGAAGTCGGACTTAATGAAGATTGTATTCGTTATTAGCATTTAATTTTTTATGAAGCTCATCAGTACCCTAAAAATTAAGCCTTTTTCCATTTTATAATAATTAAACATATAAAATTTTTTATTTAAAAACTCATAACAGGTAGCGCCACCCAGAATTTAATTTATTACAGTTAAAAATACTCCAAGAATCCTCGTTAATTCGAACTCGGATAGTTCGAAATCCCCGTTAGTTCGTAACTGTCCCGGCCGGTATGGAGATTTACACATTAAGGAATTCAGTTGGTTCGAATTTCAGTGAAAATTCTGTCCGAACCGCTATATGCGTATATTAACGTTCGTTTAGATCGAAGTGCTCCATGCTATAAGAGAACAATAGACCAAGAACAACTCTAATCTGGTCAATGTTGCTCGCTTTTACAGTAACACATTTTTGGATGTCATCTTACCCAGGAAATACCATTTTTTCCCCTCTTATCTCATAAAATACAGCTGGATTTCGGGACTGCAAGATTGGGCTACGCGTAGCAGATTAAGATATTTGTACAGAAACATGTAAATCTCGGATAATTCGAAATCGCGATTACTGTATTTTGTCCCTTGAATTTCGAACTAACGAGAATTTATTATAGTCTCTTTAAAAAAATCTTATAACAGCCGGGAAAGTTACACAACTCATTGCTGGATTTTTTTATATACTCATAGTGAAGCTATTGAATGTACTCAATTACGTATCGTAGATAGCCAGATAGCCATTAAACGGGGGTAACGGTGGGAAAATTTGCATTTAAAATATAAAATATATAATTAAGTAATATAAAAGCATTGTTCTAAATATGGCGACGCACAATCCGAATCAATCCATATTATTCGAATTAGTGTGATAAAAATAGTAATTAGTAAGTAAAAAGATATAATTAATCTCAAGACTTAAATATATTTTAATATATTATCCATCATTAATCTAGAATATTACAATACCTCTGAAATTATCGTTCTCTCTTACGATTAGTACTGCCGCCTGCTTCTGGTGGAACTACCCTGACGGCGCCTTCGTTTTATGGTCCAATGACAGGAAGGTTGAGAAAAGCGAAATCCGATTCGAGTGTAATATATACTGTACACCCGTGTATCTAGCACCAATCTGCTTTATTTCTTTAGCTTCTGTTGTCCTATCCTAAACCCTCCAAATAAGGCAGTGGCGTACCGTGGGTGTCAGCCGCCCGGGGCAGAGAAAAATTTCGGCCCCCGGCCGGCCGTCGATTCGTCTTTTGTTTGAGCGCCACGCAACTCTTGATTACTCACTCTGCCACACTATTGTTCAGCTTACATGTTCGGACGTGTCGCGCGGAATCGACACATAGCTACAATTTAGTTTGTGTTATTTATTTCTGTGTTTGTTATATCTACGGAGACTCGAGAGACTCTATGTGGTGATTTCTTGTAACCGTGAACGAATTAAAAGACGAGATAAGATTAACGAGAACATTTATTAGCTTACATACATACGACTTGGATTTTACACAAATTACTAAATTATACCCTGACTTACGCGGTTATCGCTCGGTCCACCTATCGCGTAAGTTCGGGGTATTACCGTGTTTCAATTTAAAAGATCAAAATTCAGTTTTGTCACAGAACAAGCAATGAAAAATTCGGTGGTATTGCAGCGACCTCTTTAAAATAGTTCTATTGGATATTAGTGGTGCATATGAACGCGAATGAATCGTACAAGCAAGAAAAAAAAAGGTCAACAGGTTTCGCAGGATTTCCTTGGGTAAAAAATTACTAGTTCACCCGGACGGCGAGCCGATTCCCGGACTGTCCGGACGATAGCACTATCGTAGGCGCAATGCAAGTATAGATTAGGATGTTTCAAATTTTTACAAGATATTATTATTATTTATTGTGAAATTTTGCCGCTCCCTAAATGATAATTTTGCCGCCCCCTAAAAAGGGTACAAATGCAGATCACGTGTGGAGGGGGAACCCCCAATCGGTAGACCCCCCTTTGCGATCAAAAAATGTCTAATGAACGTGAAGGGTCGCCCCTACGGGCGACCCTTCACGAGATATAGCCCCCCCAAAATCGCGCCGCGCGTCGTTCTGACTGCTCAGTGACAAAATCGGGCTGCGCGTGATTGCGCCTCGCTCCGCGCCGCGTCGCGCCATTGCGAGATCGCTCGCGTCGCTCAGCGAAGACTCGCTTTTAACTATGGGTGCGTTTACTTCTGAGTTAGCAGTGCTAATTCTGATAACAGGATGTGACGTCATTAGCACGTGTATTCGTGCTTGCTTGTCCAATTCGAAAGTGAACACATACGCTAACAAGAAATATGGCGGTTTCCAGCCATATTTCTTGTTAGCGTATGTGTTCACTTTCGAATTGGACAAGCAAGCACGAATACACGTGCTAATGACGTCACATCCTGTTATCAGAATTAGCACTGCTAACTCAGAAGTAAACGCACCCTATGTATCACACGCGACTATACGCACGTCATTTCCGGTCACGTGACTCCGCTTCCATACCTAGGGTGTCTCGCACGGTGTAATAATTTAATAAAAAGTAATAATTAATTTGTATATTTCCACTTCAGAATAAAATGTCTTGATTACATTTATAACCAAAAAAATTATTACTTTCAGATGCCAGGAGCCGCACGTCCTGTTGCAACTTGTAATAACAGTACATATTGTCATCTGTGCTAGTAATGAAAACTTCACTACTGACAGTAAATTAAAGAAAGAATTGTTTATTAAAAAGAAATCGAACAAAACTGTTAAGAAAACTTTACATGTGATAAATAAACAGAATAAACCAAAAGAATGTGTTAAACATAACGTAACTTAACACGTAATCCTAAAACATTACAAGATCTTAATTTTAAATTAATACATGGAAAAAAATGGTTTGACGATAAGAATTAAATTAATTTACTTATATATAAATCACCTACATAGAAGTTCCTAAAATTAATCTTTAAAAAATTATTGTTGTTATAATATCATAAAATAGATAAAATCGATTTTATTTACATGTAAAGTTTAAATTTAAACTTTACACGTAGAAATTATGAAGGTTTGCTCAATATTCCGTTTTTTTTTTCGTATTTATTTCTCAATCTATCACAAAGAACCAGACGAAAAGGAAGATTAATTTTATTGCTGAGCGCTCATCGCCACGTGATTTTGTTTGGGAGAACTAATCGTGCATTTATTAAATTGATACTTTATATTGATCGAAAATTACTGGCGGAATATGAACGTAAATACATATACATAGGTAAATGCGAACTATCTACCAATTTTCTCTCTCGCACCAAAGCAAGTCATTTGTACGCAGATTAAGAGACTCATTCATAATTTTTTCGTATTTCGTTTGTATTCGTTTGTATATACTCCTATCGATATTTGGTAAGCTTTTTTGCAACACGAAGGATTGATTTTAGATAAACAAATATGTGTGCAATGCAAGAACGAATGAAACTTAGTGGAAAATAGACAAAAATATTATTTTCCGTGTACAATTTGCATTAAATTTTATGCTTACCCTACCTAACATATACTATCGGACGGTCGAATGGCCGAGCGGTCAAGGAGTGTATTTTTTTATATTTCTCCGCGCGAGCGGCACCCGTTTAAATTAAAAATTCCTGCCGAACGCGTTCCTAAATTCCAGTCGGAGTGCGCACTGTCCGACGGCAAAAACGGCCGCTTGTAGCAGTAGTTTACGGTGGAAAGCAACATGGCGTCCTCCATAGCTCAAACAGTTTCGTTTTGGGGTCCATTATGTGGTTTTATGAATGAAAATTTAGAAGTTATATAAGCGCAAATTAGTACAAGCGGTGATGTATCTTCTCGAATTTTTTCGAATGGTACCCGGCATTTTAATTTTTTCGTGGCTACTTTGAATGCTCTGTCGGCAAAATAATCCATTTCATGGTTAAATTTACAATCGAAACTCTTCTTTGGTCTTTAAAAATGCATATTTTAAAATCATAGATCCTTCTGTTACGATAGTACGGGCGCCGACATCTTTCTTTCTTTCACCTTCATTCCTAATTGCCAAACAGCAGCGCACTCCTGTAGTAGTGAAGACGCGAGCTACCGCTATTAATTAACGAACGAACCCAAGATGGCAGCCTCTGCTCTGGAGGACCCGGAATTGAATCCAGAATCGAGTCGAAAAATCTTCATGAATTTTTCGGGAGGTGGTCCATTTGGATATGTCAGGCTCCATCCCTCACCAACCCGGTCTCTTCATTGTGGGCCTGGCCAAACCAATAATGGGCTTAGCCCATTATTGGTTTGGCTTAGCCCATTATTGCTTATGCTTGTTTATGCTTAGCCCATTATTGACCCACAAATGACTCTGACAAGAGAGAAAATTGATACAGATACACGGAATATTCATATGTATAACACTAAAACGAAAAATATATAAAAAGTTTGGTTATTTTAGCCTACTATTGCCACGTTAATCGCGATACTCGAAAGGTACAAAATTGCACAATCGGATTTGTCAAGTAGAATTGGAAGTATCTCTTAAAAAATTTAAGATATCATATTCTTTTCTAATGTTACCTCTAAGAATTTCATTAGTAAAATTGCATAGTTGCAAAATAATTCATTTTTATGCTTGGGCTCAAATCGGCAACTTTTGCACTTTCAGATCTGGCAACATTATTCATGCTGTTCGTTACTTTCTTTGAAAATGCCGTTCGCAATGGAACCCGTTTCAGAGAGCTCCGATGTCATTCCATCAGAAATTTTTGAAAAGTTAACGAGTTTTTTATTTTATAAATATTTTCCCTCTGAAGATGCAGCTCAGAAATTTTCCACATCCAGATTTAACCAATTTCATTCCGCCTTGTCCTCGTTGCGGAGGTAAGTTTTACTTTATTTCTGCCTGTGCCAGGAGTGCCTTACGCGGATATCTGTATGTTAACTAATTCAATTTGTCGTATTTTTCAGGCGCGATGGAGAAGAAAGCGGATTCGTCAGAGAAGTTCGGGTATATCTACCGCTGTGAGAAAATAAATCAAAGAGAAAAAAAGAGAAGACGAACTGGAGGCTTTATCTGGAGAGCCAAGTGCACCGGCGCGATCTCTTGTGCCCAAAATACATTTTTTGAAGGAGCTAAGCTCTCAGTTCAAAAGATATAATATCGTGGCATTTGGCATTATATTTTCGGTAGCCATATTTTTTCTTTTCTTTGTTCTCGTCTTTCTGGAATTTTCCTGTTTAATCCTACCCTTGGGAGTTGATTATTCACATCTAAGACAATAGAAACTAAGTAGCCCTAAGGGGTTAACAGGGTAAGGGAAGGACACCCACAGAATCGGCGGTTTCACGTTACGTTACGTGTTTCTGTAATTCGATCGTATCGCTTAAGATGATGTATGTTTTATGAGATAATTTTTTTTTATTTTTGTATTTAACAGGTGCTGATGATTATTTACTCGTGGGTCAAGGAGGAGCCGGTCACCATCGCTGCGAATGAATGCGGCGTGGCCATGCATACAGCGGTGGACTGGTACAACTTCTGCCGGGAAATTGCGGAGGTTATCGTCTCTAACGAGCAAAAACAGATTGGCGGTAAAAATCTACGCGTCGAGGTGACGATCGATCCAAGTTTCTAACTTCGTCGATATATCTATGTCTATGCCCTCTATATCTATATACATGTGTTTTTATTTTCAGATTGATGAAACTTTTACCAGGAGACGAAAGTACAACCGTGGGCGCATAACCAAAGGCACACAACTAACTATATTTGATGCCTATTGTCGGGAAACACGAGAGATTACTGGCATGTAAGTAGTAACGAAACATTATTTCCTATTATTATTTACTTTTAGTGGAAGTTTTGTGTTATATTTTCTCGTATTCTTTCAGGTGGAGAACAAAAGCAGGCGCCTATGAAGCCACATATCCAGATACATCGCTCCAGGTTCCATAATCGTTTCCGACAGCGCTCCGCAATATCGCAGTTGTACGACGATGGGCTTCTCGGAATACAAGACCGTTAATCACAGCCAGCAGGGCCCCGGGAGGTAAATACGATGAAACGAAACTGCTATGTGTTAAGTGAAAGAAATAAACGTGTGTTTTTGAAAATAATATGAAAAGTGACACTTTTCTTTTTTCTCTGTGCAGATTCGTCAACAGCGATGATCCCCAGGCTCATACTCAAAACATCGAGTGTAGACATCGCTGGCTGAAGAAGTCCATCAAGTCGCTTCGCACGGACAGGAGCCTGCAGAGCTACACATGCACTTATGTATACAGGACGCGGTTCCTGTCCCAGTTGCCAACAATATCGGCAAAATTCCGGCAGTTCGTCGAACATATTATGGCCGTCTACCCGGGCCCCGGTCGTGAGGGTCTCCAACTGAAGACGATCGGTGTACCCGTGGACGAAGATCAGCCGCCAGACGAGCCCTATTTTGATGTGTACCTGCCGACGAAGAGGAACCGCAAGAAAATGACGAACCCCCCCCCCAGTGAATAGTGCAGCTTTTGTATAGTGGGCGTGACCAAAGGATAGTTCCTTGCAGATGTGAAACCTGGATTATGTGATTTTTCAGACTTCGGATACCTCGGACGCAACAGCACCTTTGTCGTCGACCCGAAGGACCAAGCGGAGGCAGGGGCCAGCGGCCTCAGCTAACCAGCAAAGCCTAGATGTCGCCAAATAGCGAGAAGGGAGGACAGCGCCTCCTCTTGCGGGAAACGCAGAAAAGGCGCTGTGAAGGTGAGTGTCTGTTTTTTCCTTTTTACATCGGTAGTTAAGCTTAGTTCACACTATGCTCGATTCGCTGGCGAAGGCGAAAATCATAGCGAATAACACTTCAGACATAACGTCGTTTCCAGCGAATTTCGAGAATCGCTTCGAAGTTCGGAACTGATCCCCGAAAGGAGAAATGATGATTTTTCCTAATGAAAAAAAAAATGTCGAGCTGGTTAACGACGAATTATCGGAAGCGGCCATTTTGTTTTTCGAGATGACGTTTTCACTCGCTTGCAAATGATCGTCTGCTTAAAATTCGCAATCGCTTTTCGTTTTTGGTTGTATGGGCCAATTTCGCTAAGTGAATAAAAATCGCTTTTCGCATTGGCTTTCGATATTCGCTCAGTGTGAACTAAGCTTTAAGCGGGAAATGATTAGAGAGTTTAGAAGCGGTTGCGGTTCCTATCGCTCGCGAGAGTTTTAACAGAGCGACGTGATGGGACGTAATACTTCTGCTTTGGCGGATGTAACGAATTCATAAAAATTCGAATTGTCGGGGCTAACTAACTTAAAAAATTTTTTCGTTTATTTATATAATATGTCGTATAACGTTACACGTTAAATTACTTAGCCTTTCTAACGGAAAAAAAAATAAAATTACGTATTATTTCGGTTAAAGTTAGGCAGCCTAAAGTTATTTATTAATAATAATCGACGTTATTGAAATATTAATACTGTATAGCCATAAAAATGATTTTCGAAAACAACGAATAAATTATTGCTAAGTAATCTTTATAACTGAAACTGAAAATCGTATCAATATTTTATTTTATAATATAATTATTAATGATCGAAGACTTAGAAATCGTTTAATTATATTAGCTTTGCGTGTTAACGATGACTCGGTGCGATTTTACGTTGAGCGGGAGCGACGAATGCCGTTTCTTTATCCTTTACTCGGACAGAGTCGATTAAGCCTAAGTGGTATTAAAGGTGGTCGCTCTCGCTCGTTTACCTCGCTTTCGTTTCGAAGAATAATTGGTAAGGAGGGGGCGGGAACCCCCAAATTATAGACTGGGTAAAACTCGATTCGGGGAGAGGGTTTTCATCCCCCAACCGGTAGACTCCCTTTGCGATAAAAAAATGTCTAATGAACCACACGCTACGGAAGCGGAGGCACGTGACCGGAAATGAAGTACGTATAGTCGCGGGCGTACCTAGTCCTGTATGCTACGCGAGTTGGCGACGCGCGATTTTGGGGGGCTATATCTCGTGAAGGGTCGCCCGTAGGGGGATGGTTCATTAGACATTTTTTGATCGCAAAGGGGGGTCTACCGGTTGGGGTTTCCCCCCTCCAAACGTGACCTGCATTTGTACCCTAAAAAGTGGCGCCCGGAGCAGCACTTTTTAGGGTACAAATGCAGGTCACGTGTGCTCCCTCCCGCCCCCACTACGGTACGCCACTTAAATAAGGAAAAATAGAACGGTTTTAGGCTAAAGCCTGGTACCCACATGCAGTAACGGACGACGGAAACAGTCGTCGGAACGGCAAAATGACGTCACTTTTGCCGTCGACGTCCACGGAATACGAAGTTGAAAATTTTCAACTTTTGCCGCGACGGAAAGCGGCACAATAAAAATTAGACCAATAGGAAGACCGTTTAGCAATGTCGTCATAACGATCACGTGGAACGACAGCATTTGAACTATGGCGGTTGGCAAGCTAAAAAGCTTTATTTGTACACTAATACGCTAATATATTTCATTTATACTCTACATTACTATCCGATTTAAATATTAATGTCAAATAGACTTACTTACTGCGTAAAATATTGGGAATGGAGTAAGCGTAATTCGGCGAGAAAGTATTCGATATTCCTAACTTTCGACGATTTAGAATATTTTTACTATTGAAATTATTCATTTCTGAGGTTTTTTTATTTGCGATAAGATCGAAGACAAACTTAAAAAGTTTAATTGATATAACAAAGCAATCCCGGAAGACGCCATTTTCGACTACTGGCACGTGGTCTACCTACTGTAGTTACTTGTTTATATTTACGGCTGGCAGATGGCGCGTTTCAATTGTAGGGTAATTTCCGCATGTGAGTACACGCCACACGGAAAGACGACGGAACGGCAACTTTTCCGTCGACGATTTCCGTCGTTCGTTGCCGCATGTGAGTACCAAGCTTAGAGCCGCCGCAAACTAGCGCTTTGCGAGAGCAAAACGCTAGCAAACATGCGCTAGCACAACCGATGACGTCGAAGGCTCCGCCCCTTTCTTCTTGCTCGCGCTGTTTTTCCTTCGCTAGCGCAGCGATACGAGAGTACGCTCGCTGTTCACAGAATTCAACAACTAGAGCATTTACGCTAGCAAGAGAGAGCGGGGAAGACGGATGACTACATAAACATGTCACATATCGAAAAAGAAATAATAGAATTTTATCGATGTACGTAAATTACATGATTAATACATTCAGTATTGAAAAGAAAATAGTATAACCGTTGTATGTAAATAGTAATATACAGTATAAATAGTTTTCGGCTAGTTAAGCCTAGTTAGGCTTAACTAGTAAACATGTTTTTTCCATGCTGTTTCAAAGTTCGGAACGAAAACTGACTGATTACAAGTATAGGTTATAATAAAATCTTGTTCTATAGCCAATCTACATCTGTGGAATCCACGTCATGTGGACTACCTTACGCGAGCAAACGTTGTGTAGTTTGCGGCTGCTTCGTGCTCGCGTAGCTTACCTAGCAAAAATGGCTCATAGCATCATGGGAAAAAAGGCGAGGCTTAGGAGCGCGAGCGAGCGTACGCTAGCTCTCGCATCCTGTAGTTTGCGGCGGCTCTTAAAACTTTTTCCGGCAAAACTTGTGGCGCGATGGGTAAAAGCATCAGATCATAGAACAGTTTTACCCTAGATTTACCCTAAATGTAAGACTATCCTAAACATTACCTTGAGAGATTGAAATTACCTTAGAAACGGCAGCATGCTTATGATACAAACTTTATTAAAAGAGATCCGAATGCCCTCTACGTTTTAGAGTTCATAATAATAATTGTTATTATTATTATTATCATTTTTATTATCATAAAATTTAATGATTTTAAAATGAATTATTATTTTATAAATTAGGAAATTATCATGTTTTATAACTTTCGATATTAAAAAAAAAAAGATATATACAATAAAAATAAATGAGATTTAAAACAGACGACATTTTTCATCGACGAAGCAAAAGCGCCACCATACAGAAAATTCAATTTTTCTAATGAAATACCGTAATTCAGAATTTCGACTTTAAAAAGTAAGATAAATTTATTTTGCGTTTATATATAACGAAAAAGAACATATTTTTTACGTAAATTTTGTAAATATTTCCATTACTTTTAAAGTTTATATAGGTTATAAAATTAATAACATTAAAATGGCAAAAATTTCATTGCTTAAACATTCGAATATAAAAATTTATAATTTAAGTTTCTATTCGATTAAACTAAATTAACCAAAATTTGGTTTATTTTAAAATATTAAACGTAAAACTTAATATACTGTAATTTTCTTCTCATCTTATTACAATATTGTACTTAAGTATTGTATTACTGTTCTGTTTGTAGCTTCAAAAAGGATATTAAATCCTTCAAACAGAGTAATATTCAAAATAAGAAAGCGTTCTAACAGAAAATATAATTGGTCCTTTCGTTTAATTCAGTGTTTCTCAACGGGGGCGATTAGTAACAATTTATATTTAGGGGGCAAAAAACAATTTTCTGGGCGATATAGTAAAACATTATATTAAGAATAATTAGATATTTTATTCGTTATATCGTACAATAATTAAACAAATAACATTATACTAGTCACTAGTCTATTCGATGCGGTACGAATTTGGCGTTAGCCTTGGCCCTGGGCATAGGAATTTTGATGTGAAGGGGGCGATCTACGTAACGGTTTTATTGAAGGGGGCGACGATTCGTTAGAGTCTGAGAAACACTGGAGTCGTATTCTGGTCACCGTCTCTCACAAGCAGGTCGCTGATTGGCTAATCCAAATGATTAGCCAATCAGCGACCTGCTTGTGAGAGACGAGAGACCAGAGAAGGTGACCAGAATATGGCCCCTGGTTTAATTGATAGAATGCACACTATACGTACGCCATCTAGTAGACAAGCCGCGGAACGGATCGGTGACGTCACTGTAAAAGGTGTATGATTATTATGCGCCTTTTATGTGACGTCACAGTTTGAGATAGTTAATCTCAATTGAGGGTTGAATGTGTGAGATGAATTTTGATAGTATTTCTATGTCAACGCGAAAAAGGTCGTATGATATACGAAAATCTATTATTATTTAAATAAAATAACAAGAGTCTTATCTATATAAATAAAAATGTAAATATTCTTTTGTTCAAAATCTTAAATCTCCGAAAGTTCTTAACCAATTGCTTTGAAATTTTGACACAACGTTGAATTCGAATACGCGCGTGTTTTTATATTATATAGATGTCGAAATCCCCCCGCGGGGAGAGAGACAAAATTAAGGCTTACCGTGAAGGTCTTCCATTATTCTATTGATATTTTAGATGCGGTTTTTTTGCGTTTTGATTGCGTTTTTATAGGGTACGTCGAGAGAATGTACACTCAGAAGGAATTTTTCGAATTTTCCCCCCACGGGGGAAGTGTTATATATTTATAATAGATACATTTTGAGCCATAACAACGCATGGCCGGGTACAGCTAGTTAAGTACATAAAATAACAATGATACTTATTGTCTAAATTTATGTTAATAAACAAAAATTTTATTAAACAAATTACTTGTGAATTATATTTACAAAATGCATGTAGATATTGGTGTTTTCTAGTAAAATTTAGCCAGTGACACCCAAAAGATAAGGGAAAAAAGAGGAAAATTTTTCGTTCTCTTTTAGGAGACGATTTCTATATTTTTCCCTCTTCTTTAGGAAAAAAAATCATAAATAATAATAATAATAATATCATTTTACAAAGATATCAAATTATAAACAGTAAAACAATAACATTAAATTACAGCATTAGTCTTATAACGTGCTCTTTCTTGCCCTTTTTATTGGCGCTACTGTCACCAATAAAAAGGGCGACATTCGTGCCAATTCATAAAAATCGACGAGGGGACATAGGTGTAGTATTCCTTATAAACTCTGGAATAGTCAGGGATGTTGTGGTCGATTGAACCTATTATTCTACCAGAAGTTTACATACAGTACCTAGTCGTTCACTCTACAATCTTCATGAGCCTTGACATTTCGAAGATTAGTTTTAAACGAAGAAAAGGAATGGAATTACGCTTGCCCGTGAATTTCGGTACAAACGTTCGAAAACAGAAAACGAAACTAAATTCCAATTCGGCTGCTTCCTTTCAGCGCGAATTACTGCCCACGCCAATGTGTCTCTAGATTTTTTTCTTTTTCTTCTTTTCTCTTCACCGAATGTTATATGTCATTTTAAATTACATTAATTTAATATGTATAAATTTTGAATATTTTAGATATGTACAATTAATAAATTATTTGCATTAAATTATTTTTTTTCAAATTTATATCCCGGAAACTTCTATATCGCTTGCCAATATTTAAATTTCTCAACCGAAGATAAATTTTGTAAAATTTATAAATGAGAAATGACACTTTTTGCAAATGTTTCGCATTAAATTTTAACAAATGTGTTTATTATAATGTGAAATCAAAGTAAACAAAGTGAAACCCATCAGGAATTACTTGTTTATATCTTCTCAGTCCTATGCACTTCAGAGGACGTAGTGATATTACGAAATTGACGGATTTAATTGTATCTTTCCACTTTTCCCGATGTTGTGCCATGTCTTCATACATTATGGATGGCTTCATACATTATGGATGGCTTCATACATTAACTTTTTTTTTAATTCTTTCCACCCTGTGAGCACTAAGAGGGCCTCTTTTTGCAAGCCCATTATGGGTTCGGACAGGCCCACAATGGGCTGCCGGGTGGTGAGGGACAGGGCCAGACATATCTGAACGGACCACCCTCCAAAAAATTCCTGGGGATTTTTCGACGCGTTCGGATTCGAGCCCGGGTTCCCCAGAGCGGTAGGTTGCCACCGTGACCATCCGGCCTCTGGCTTCATACATTATATGTCCTATAGTCGTCATTACTTGGTCTGCCCACCTAATCCGACATCTGCCTCTGGGCCGTTTGCCATTAATCTTCCCTACTAGGCTCCGTTTCTCAAATCCATTTTTGCGTCTAGAAATATGTCCCAAGAAGCGAAGGTAGGATTGGTATATTTTAGTGGTAAGGCATGTTGTGAGTTTCAGTTGACTTAGGATGGAGCAATTTGTTCGGTGCTCCGTTCAAGAGATTTTCAGTATTTTCCTGTATGTCCATATTTCAAAGAAATCAAATTTGTTTCGAAAAATGGCATTTATGGTCCAGGTTTCCGATACCTAGAAAACCTGGACAATCAAGTGGCAATTGGTAAAAGCGTTCTTATGAGCTTTAGTTTATTAAAAATAGTGATTGCAGAATCTTTCCAAATTCTAAATAATTTAGAGGTTGCATTGCGAGCGAGGCAAATTCTGCATTTAATTTCATTATCACATCCTCCCTTATTTATAAGAAGTGATCCAGGGTAAATAAATTCATTTACCACCTTACAGCCTGCAATTTCCTTAGTCTGTGTCAAGGATCCCTCGATGTGGATTCCTGTCCGTGGTGAGGGGACCTCTCAGAGATGGTTTAGTAACTCCTATTTACCATACCTGGGATCTAAACGCCCACCCACGTGTTTGCCATGCGTGATGCCCCGTATGCCGGAAAGGGGGATCCTGGTAGTTGAGGGGCAACATAACGTCCCCAACACACTGCTTTGGTCCCTGCTTCGGAGAAACGGGAGGCTCAAATCAGGCTGCATTTGAGTCAATCGGCTGAGTCATTCTTGACCTCGGCTTGGAGTCAATCGATCGATACAGACCGGGCAGACACGTCCCTGCTTGAGTTTTGTCACATCAGACAAGGTGTGCTCTTCTCGACTGTATTGTGAGGGTAATAGCTCCTGGGAAACCCTGGTGTGATGGTCTATGGGAGATTTCCATGTGATAGCATCCACTTGTTGGGCCCCATGGTGGGTGGGGTCACTAGGAGCTGAAAATTTATTTTTGAATATAGATTCTTCAAAACAAAACCGACCAAGTACAGATAAATCACTATCAAAGGACGTTAGCTTTTCCAACAAGCCAACCTACCTCATAGTTCATAGTACTGGACAGAAACCTTTGTCTAAATGCTCTCCTTTTCTGATTCAGAAATTATTTGAATCGACTATTGGGCATCTAAACAAGATACAAAAATTGAGGTCAGGGGATTTACTCATAGAAACAGCCTCTCCTCAACAGTCGGCAAAACTCTTAACAACAAAGACACTGGGAGACATGGAAGTCACTGTCACACCACACGGAAGTTTAAACTCATTTCGTGATGTGATATCTGAGGTTCATCTGATGTCTGAAGAAGAGTCAGATATTCAGATTGGCCTTTCAGACCAAGGTGTCTCCATTCGTCGAGACGGCAAGCTGATACCTACTAAACATCTTATCCTCACATTCAGCAAGCCGACATTGCCATCTTTCATTACTGCAGGATACCTGTGCTGTCCAGTTCGTCCATACATTCCATACATAGATCCGCTGCGTTGTTTCAAATGTAAGCGGTTTAGACGTTCACAAGCATCCTGTCATGGGGAGAATGTATGCGCACAGTGTGGAATTGAATGTCACCAGAGTACTGAGTGTACCACTACTCCATGCTGTGTGAATTGCAAATACGCCCATCCCGCCTACTCCCGGAAATGCGCTGCATGGCAGAGAGAAAAAGAAATCCAGCGTGTAAAAACAGTCAACAACTTACCTTACCCAGAGGCGCATCACATGGTCACTTCAAGTGCACCACTGAAACAAAAGACATTTGCTGCTGCTTTGAAATCCACAAAGACATGTGGAGTTCAAACAAATATTTCTGTTTCCCCAAAGGAATCTCTCACTCTCCATGCAAAGTGTTTGCCGATTCCATCGAAAGAAACACCAGAAAAGGAGAGTATAAAACCAAAAACACCCCTACCTAAGACAGGGGTAATAACGAGAAACTTGGGTTCTAAAAAGGCCAGTAAGAACCCACTAAACAAACTGAAAGCAGCTCTCTCTAAATCTGATTTGATAGATTTTTTCATTAGAGATCTTTTTTCATTAGAGTCATATTTTTCATTATATCTCATTATTTCATCATATTTTTTCATTAGAGTCTCTTCATTAGAGATGTCAGTGACTCACTCTATGAGTGAGTCACTGACATCTCTAATCTCACTCATAGAGTGAGCCAGTGACTCACTCTGAGTGAGTCACTCTATAAGTCACTCTATGACTCAGTGACTCACTCTATGAGTGAGTCACTGATATCTCTAATGAAGAGAATAATATGGAGGTTACAAAACCAACGTCACTTCCAAAAGAAAAACCCCATGTGAAATTAATTAAAGTGGGATAACCTTGCAAAAAATGCTGCCTCAAAAACATAATGGATTACAAAATAATCCAATGGAACTGTCGTGGTTTCCACAACAATTTCTCTGCCATTAAACACTTGACATCATCTATGCCATCTCTCTGCGTGGCACTCCATGAAACACATCTAAAACCTGGAAAAAGAATTTTTTTAAAAGGATTCGATCTTTACCATAATGATGATGATAGCCACAACCGCGCCAGCGGAGGTGTGGCTATACTAGTCTCAAATTGCATTCCATCCTCACTGGTACAAATAACCACAATTTGCAAGCTGTGGTAGTCAGAATTTCTATTGGAGTAACTGTCACAGTTTGTTCTATATACTTGCCACCAGATGTCAGAGTCAATGAGGATGAATTGGATAACTTGGTTGAACAGCTGCCAACTCCATTTCTTTTACTTGGCGATTTCAATAGTCACAATCCAATGTGGGGCAGTCACGATATCAACAGTCGAGGCAGAGCCATCGAAAGATTCATAGGCAATCACCAACTATATTTATTTAATACAGGAGAAATGACATACTTCCATGCCCCAACAAGAACATTCACTGCCATTGATCTATCATTAGCAACCCCGAACCTGTTTTCAGCGTTTACATGAGAGGTTGGATCTAATCCACTTTCCAGTGACCACTTCCCAATATTTTTAAAATATCGAGGCTGAGAAAGCTTTGAAACAGCTCGTCCACCATGCTGGAAACTTGAAACGGCAGATTGGCCTGAATTCTCCTCTTTGGCTAACATAACTGAAGAAATGGTCAATACTGCTGATATCAATGATGCAGTTGAAGTTGTCACTTCCAGTATTATTCAGGCAGCTGAAAAAACAATGGGAAAAGCATCAACCAGATATCCAAAGCATCCGAAACCATGGTGGGATCAGAATTGCGAGGCAGCATAAAACAAAAGAAAGCATGGGGTATTTTCACTGCTAACAATTTGGTTGCTTTTCAAAAAGCGAAGGCAAATGCCAGAAGAATAAGAAGGCAAAGCCAAAGGAATTCTTGGAGGAAGTATGTCTCTAGCATAACATCTTTCACCAGCTCAAAAGCAGTGTGGGATAAAATCCATAAAATTAATGGGAAATATGCTTCTCACTCTCTGTACATGCTGGAAAATAATGGCACGATAATCAACGATATACAGGGTATTGCTGATTTGTTTGGTGAAACATTTTTTTCTTCATTCAGCAATACAGTAGAGCGTCGATTATCCGAAAGTCAACTATCCGAAAGAATTCCAGTCGGCAAATTTAAATTTTCGCCAGTGGCTATGTCTTGGGCTACTCAAACATTTTACATTTTTGATACTAAATTAACTTCTGAAGTATAATTTTTTATTGTTTTTATATTTTTCAATATATTTATTTTGTTTGTACAAAATAAAGAAATAATTTCAATACAATAATCACGATTTTTATTTTAAAAAGTTTACGTTAGGCTTAACATCGACGAAAATTCAACGCGAAGCGATACGCAACAGAGAAAAATTTCAACATGGGATAGGTTAATATATTTTTCGTACATAATCGATTATCTGAAACATCGATCTTCCGAACAACCCCAGTCCCCAATTGATTCGGATAATCGACGCTCTACTATATTATGTATTCAAGGAATTTTCAGGCTTATAAAGCCCAAAGTGAAAAACAACATTTAAACTTTCACCTTTCATCTAATGAGGAATGTAATGTTCCATTCACAAGCATAGAACTACATACAGCAATCTCTTGCTCGGGGAATAGTGCTGTAGGCCCGGATAAATTCCACTACAGCATGATTAAAAATCTGTCAGACAATTCTCTTGGTAATCTTTTGAATCTGTTCAACAGATTATGGACAGAACATGATTTTCCTGACTCTTGGAGACTATCGATTATCATTCCCATCTCTAAGCCAGGCAAAGATTCCAAGAATCCCTCTAATTACAGACCAATCTCTGACGAGTTGTCTCTGTAAACTGTTTGAGAGAATGGTAAACATACGTCTGATGTTTATCTTAGAGGAAGAGGATTACTTTTCATTACATCAAATTGGATTTCGTAGGAACACAAATACCACGGATAATTTAATAAGCCTTGAAACATCTATACGCTAAGCGTTTGTTAGACGACAGCACTTAGTGTCTGTGTTTTTTGACATAGAGAAGGCCTATGATCGCTGTTGGCGATACGGGATACTCTGTGATCTGTACCAATTTGGATTACGGGGTAATTTGCCAATTTTTATAAAAAACTTCCTTCAGGATCGAAGATTCCAAATTAGGATAGGCACAACTTTATCTAGGCTTTCCACACAAAAAGCAGGTGTTCCTCAAGGCTCTATTTTGAGTGTGACTCTGTTCCCAATTAAAATTAACAGCATAGCTAACTGTCTCCCTCCTAGTGTGAAACACTCATTGTATGTGGATGACTTTCAGATCTCCTGCCAGTCTAGCAACATGAGCTTTATCGAGAGACAACTGCAAACCTCTCTAAATCTCATACACAATTGGGCCAAGACCAATGGTTTTAGTTTTAACATGGAGAAGACCTCGTGCACCCACTTTTGCCGAAGGCGTGGTTTACACTTGGATCTTGCAATTCACCTAAACGGGGTTAAAATCCCAATCGTCAAGGAGGCTAAGTTGTTTAGGTGTTATATTTGGCCAAAAACTGACGTTCTTGCAACATTTGCGCAACTTGAAGAGTAGATGTTTAAAATCTCTGAACCTTCTAAAGGTATTATGTTGCTTATCCTGAAGAGCAGACAAATGTTCTATGCTGAAGATTTATAGGGCCCTTGTCCGCTCAATGCTATACTACGGATGCATTGTTTATATTCGAAAATTCGTAATGAGTTTTCTTCACCGCTTGATTCGGACAACTCTGCCAGTTGCATTAGTTCTTGTTCATCTAAGTGTTGGTTAGTATTAATTAATTCTTCTTCTTTCTTTCCTATTAATATGGAGACTCTAGCCTACTGGCTTTTTCTCCGAATCACTCCACCTTGAAATTAGCTAAAGCGGTTGGTACGGTGAACAAAACGCTCCAAGATTTCGATATGTTGGCGAGGAGGAAGGTCGGTATGATGCCAGTATATCGGAGTTAAGGTACGGACGATCGTGAGGTCCAAGGTTAAGAGGCGGCCTAGCTCTTGGCGGGCCCGTGTGTATTGCGGGCAGACAAGCCAATAGTGTACGGAAGTTTCTGGCGAGCCACAGTGGGGGCAATCTGGCGAGGCGCTTTGGCGTCGAGGATAGAGGAAGTTGTTCAGGGGGGCCGTATCTGTTCGAAGTCTAGCCAATAGGGTTTCTGTGTGGCGAGACGAGGCGTGATGGTATATCCAAGGGGCGAAAGGTCGGAGATGGTAGCGACCTTTTCCCCGAAGAATGGTAGACCAGGTATCGGTGTAGTTGCGAATGATCGATTCCCGCATCTGGCGTATGAGGTCACGTGCCATGAGAGGTCTCCACCAGGAGCCGATGGGAGTGTCATGGCTAACGGCTTGGTCAGCCTATTAATTAATTTAATAACATCTTCCTAGTTCATGTCGACGAATCCCTCTCCACCTAAAGTGTGGGCAATATTTATTATGCGATTTACTTCTGTTGTTACGGAATTTAAACAGTTTTCTCTAATAACAACTTCAGGCCATAATTTTCCCCAACAGGCATTCAGAGTCGAACATTTTAGTTTCTTCAGAGATAACGAAATAATTTCAATTCTATTTAAAATTGAAAAATCTTTCCACAATTTGTTACTGTAGTAGTATTTGGATTACAATCAATATTTTCTAAAATGTGTTTAAATGAGTGGCGTATATACAATGATTTAAATGATTTAACTATTCCCTGGTCTTGTGGTTGTAGGATTGATGTCGTATTGGGATGTAAAAATATTAATTTGACAGCCTGATAGTCAAGTTCAAAACTCATATACGCCAGTTAAATTCAAAAACTTATATATGTATTGAAAGTAAAAGTATGCACAGTTACAAAAATTTTCACAAATAACAATTACAAAACGTCAGATGTTAACAAAGTTCAACACATGTAGCCACTACAACAGGTCCGTCGGAAAGACACCTTGCGACGAAAACTTGTAATGTTATTTACCGCACAGCGAGACGAAATAATCTTCTAGATCAGCTTAGACTAAGTTAGAACGACCGTGAGTTCCTTTGATATGTCCGAGACCAACTAAAGTCAAACGTGAGTCCACTTCATGTTTCCAAGGCGAACTAAACTTCCCGCCACAACTCAATCCTTTTATACGGATTGAAGTAAATCGGCTTCCACCAATCAGCGCTTAGTAGCGCTACAAGATGTCCGCTGATGGTCCGATGTCTTTCAACCAATCCACGGTCGAGTTTCCAAAAGTTGTCAGATTGCCGTTTCTATGGCGACAACCGTCGTTCGTCGAAAAATGGAAAAGCGCAGGAAATCGTGTGACAGACGATTTTTATCCGGACACTGATGATTTAAATCTATGTCCTGGCTCGTTATCAATCAGTAACAAAGCCTTAAAACTGATATTTTTTTCTTTTTGAGTACTCTTCCACTTCTGGCACAAAGCAATTGTAAAACTAATTGCGAAATAAAACACTTGTTACCTATGCCTTTTTATTTGCTCGCCAGAAAACAGGAAGAGCTGATTTATCAACTCCTTTCGTTGCTCGTGGGTGTACACATTAGGCGTTTTTAAACGCGCATTTTAAAGAACCAAGAGTTCTGCATAGGTGTACATACTCAAACGCGCGTTGATAGATTTTTGTTAGAACGCGCGTTTCGCGGGCGTCAGCCGCGCGCTTTAAGATATATGTGCTGCCATGTTGTTGTACATTCGATCGCGCGCTTTCGGGTAGAGGGACGTACGTTGGCCGAAATAGAGAACTATCATTTCGATACTGATCTATTTATTGATGAAATCTAAAAGAGACCAGCCATCGTCAAATGATTTTATAGATATTCTAAAAGAATTAAAAAACTTGGGTTCATATTGTCTTAGTTTTGGATACAACGTCACAAACATTCCATGCGTCAGTCTATCTCGTAATATTGGGTGCACCCAAAATTCTCTTTGCCTCTGCCATCGTCTTTTATAAGGCACACACAAGCAATTACTTTCACGTCCATTTCCAAACTGAGCCAGTGCTCACACACTACTAAACGGTCGTCGAACGCCGAGCTAACGCGCGGTGTGTACGCTGCTGACGCGCATTTAACGCAACGCAAAACGCCTAATGTGTACACAGCCTAATGAACGGTTAATTAACATGGGCTTTGTAACGTTATCTCCAGATGCGTTTGAATATAAAAGTAGTGGTCCTATCCTTGGAAACCTTAAATCCTGAAGCAGACTTTTTATTTTTCGAGATGTAAGTGCGTCCGGGCATTTTCTTCCAATATAACGCGGTTTCGTTGGCGTTATATACCTGATCCGCAGTGTAATTTCCATCTTCTACAATTTTGAGCTCTCGAAATCTCTGGGCTGCTTCTATGTCGGCTGATGCGCTTTCCCCCATGACTTTGACTTTGCACAAGGAAAATCGATTCCTAAATCTGTTAAAACAACCTTTACTGGCTTTAAATTCGTGTCGATGTGATTCATTAAAAGAAACGGATTTAAGCTCTTTTACATGCTGGTAAATCTTTGTTGCCTTTTGCATTATCACATTACTATTAAAAGGAAAATTCCTTGAAAAGCGATCTTCTATTTGTAACATCAAACACTTTCCATTTTAAGCATTAAAGTGTCTTTTATACGAGCAATTTTATTTAAACTTACTAAAGATCCAGAGGAAATTCTAGCCCTTATTTTGTTTTTATTTCTTTTTATTGATCGAATTGTTGCCTCGTTTAATTTTAAATCTTCAGCAATGACTATTAATTTCTCACCAGATTTTAACCGATCCAAAATTTTAATTTTTTCTTCAAGGGATATACATTTTCTGCTCCTAGAATTCTTCTCCATGGCAGAGGTCATGATGACTAAAGATAAAATTTTAGATAACGTAAAAATTATAAAATTACAGTATTGTATTAGACTTACAGTATCTAATTTATATACTGTACAGACGATAGTAAACTCAACTTACCCGCCTAAACTCTCCGTAGCCTGGCGCTGGACGGCGGCAAGTAGTTCGGCTGCTCGTCCACTATTGGTCCAGATTCGACCAATCCTGTCGCGACACGAGTCGGCGATGACGTTTTACCGTATTATACGAGTCTCTTTTAGCGTTTTTATATAAATACGATCGCAACTTTTTCGCCGTTATATACGAATCCGTATTATATGAACCCGTTTTATAGGGGTCTACTGTATTTGTCATTCAATTTTTCTTTTTCTGTGGCGATGGGTGCATTGTTGTACTCTAGTTAAAATCCAACTTTTTGTTTGTGTCCATAAATCACTGGGTTGTTTGTAAAGAATACAGGGTCTAAATTTCGGAAAGTCTGTTGTAAGATTGAACTAGCTGGAGTCTCAAGTCTTGAGTTGATCTTTGAGATTTTGTGTTGTATGGAGTTTTAATGTTACTTCCGGTTTTGGTAGCTTATGATCAGAGTTTCAGAATGCTCCAGGTCTTGTTCTGACATTATTTACTGATAATCTCTATCTTGTTCTTATTAACACGTAATCAATTTGGTTTTTATATTCACCTGTTGGGGAGGTCCAAGTAGAAAGACTCAGATAACGGTGTTTGAACATGGTGTTAATTATTGAAAAACTATTATCAATTGCAAACTGAAAGAGTCTATTTCCTTTTTCATTTATGGTGCCCAGTCCAAATTGTCCTATAATGCACCGCAGATTATAATTTTTTTTATTGCTTTAGCATTAAAATCTCCCATCATTGTCAATATGTCCTTCTGTGGTATTTTTATGATGATATTTCCTTGTTTATATATGTTTAGATAATGAATTATCAATATAGACGTGTGAAACGATAGTTCAGTTTAGAAGAAAATTTTATCTATCTGATAAATTATTTTCAACGATTTCTCATTAATTTTGTTCTAATAAACTCTTCAAATAGATGATATTTTTCAAAATCAAAAAATCTGAATTTTTAAATATATTTTGTAATTAAATATCTGTCTTGGGAAATTTTGCAGGTTTTTGTGACTGCAAAATCGTCTAAATTACGTTCTCTTTTCCTTATGAATGAAAAAATCATTTGAAGAACTGACACTACACGTTGGTATAAACTTTTCTGTTTTTTGTTTTCTGATTCCATTATTGGTGTTTCAGCGTTGTCCGTTTTGCCATTTTCTTCGAGTTGATCGGGATCTTCAGTTTTATGTTCTTTAGCATCCATAGGAATAACGCTATCAACTTCGACATCCGAATCTTCAGTGTTGACGGAGAATTCATCTGAGAATTAGTCTGCTTCACTCGAAAACTCCTCCATAAAATTTTCTCAAGATTCTAGAGAAGTGATGCTATCTTCTTTTTAAATTACGTTATAAATCATTTTCGATTTCTATTCCTAATTTATGAAGAGACTAGTTGTTAGCCGCGACTTCGCCCGCGTGGATTTTGCAAGCGAACACCATTTATATTCAGTATTTCAACAACCATAGTAATTGTTATATAACACCTACCGCTGAGAATAAAACGAATTGTTTTCAATTTGATAAATTTTCTGGAACATTTACAATCTACATAACCCATTGAACGCGTGTCCGTCCGTCCGCGTAAGGATATGCCAAAAAACGGGCACTACAGGCGCCCTAGCGATGATTTTAAATTAACAGTAAATTCTTTTTATTTGTAATAGGATTTTATTACTGATATGAATTTATTATTTATACCACGGAATGGTATAAATAATTATTAATGCCTTGCCTTGCCTTGCCTTATTATATGCCTTGATTAACCTTGCGCCACACGTTTACAACATCCCGTGACTCAGTGAACGTCGCGCATTGACTCACGGGAAATTTGTTGAAAAAATACATTTAAAATCGAGGTTTACAACCGAAGGTAAATAAACAAATTAAACTATTTTAAAGTATTTATAGAATGTGTAATAGGTAGAAATCTAGATCCGTATGACACGATTGAGACTTTAACAGAGCTGTAGAGCATATTGATAGGAACAAAAAACTGAAAGGAACCGTGCCTCATGGGAATTTATAAAAGAATGCCCACTAGGGGGCGTTCCAGTTACTAGTCGTTCTATAATCAAACCAATATGCAATAAAAAATTCGAATTTAAAACGGTTCGAATTTAATACACCTAAGTACTCAATGAAGACTAAATGCAGTTGTAAACAAAAAATCGCATCTAAAATAGTACAGTAGAAACCGTTCTTCCGGTTAAGCCTTAATGCTTTCCCTCTCCCCCGCAAGGGAATTTCGAAAAATCCTTAGTGTGCGTTTTCATAACGTACCCTAACTGTGTACCAAATTTCACCACTTTAGGTTCAGCGGTTTGCTCTGGGCGATGATGAATCAGTCAATCAATCAGTCAGGACAAGTAATTTTATATATTTAGATTGAAAATTCGATGAAATTTAATCTAAAATATTTCCATAACAATTGAAATAGTTTATCTCCAAATAAAAGATATTACCATTGTTATGGGACTTGTTTAATTCTGAATATAGATCTGTGTAAATGATACTCGAAAACAAAATCTCATTAACTGTTTGCATTTGAATAATCAACAAAAGTTTCTTCCAGATTTGGATTGGGCTGACTCGATGGGATAAGACAACACAACACAATAGGCCTATTAAAGGGCTATTAAAGGTCCTCCCGGGATAACTTTCTATGGAAAACTGACTTCTATTTTGGTACGATAGAAAGAAGGGACCATGGCTGAAGAGGGTCGAAGTAATTCGAGCAAAAGTAGTGGTTGACCTCCTCCTGGAAGAGAGGATGGTCAACCACTACTAATTAATACTGCTCTACTGTTAATAGTATTTGAAAAGCAATCCGTGTTAGAGAAGTTGTGATGGCTCCGCACGTGATAGAGTTGCTAACCTTAATGTTCGAAGACTTCATATGACTTGTTTAAACAAAAAAAAAATCTTGTGGAACTAAGAGAATAACTGCTTTTATGTTATATCTACGCAAAAACACACCTTATCTCACTGAGAATTATTTATTAATCGTAACGAACGTTTTTAACCTTTAACCAACTTTTTTATCTTTTATTATTATATTATTTTAAATTGTATATAAATTACTGTAATTTATTCTTTGGATTCAAATACAGTAGCTCAATATTCCAAATAATTTTGTATTTTAAATGTGTTCTTAACTCTTCTAAAGAAAAAAGAACAGTTATCAATATTCTATGATTTTTAAAAACCTGAAGATGGTCTTTAGGACAGCTTGAAAATGTTCGTTATGGTTAATAAATAATTCTCGATGAGATAAGGTGTTTATGCGTAGGTTAAGTTTATACGATGCTTATCAAGTTAAGTATTAATTATTTTATGTTATAATAAAGTGTTTATATTTTGCAACAGATTGTATAAACTATGTTCGGAAGTATATTCTCGTAAATACTGCGTTTATAGAAAAATTAGTGGACTGCAATTTGAAAAAATTGTACACCTAAATTTCGACTGTTGTCCGTCTGTGTGTCTTTCCTCAAACTCGAGAAAGCAGTTAGATAAATGAAAGTCGAAACCAGATATAGAACACTTTGGAGCAGGAGGCCCAGATTAAGTATATAGGATCTTCAGGTTTGGAATGGATGTCACGTTACTTCGATTCAAAATTTTCCCCCGAACGAAGTTAAATAGATAATCGGCAACGCGACACGTGAGCGATATGCCAGAGAGGATACATCCCAGGAAAACTTTTATAGGAAGATGAACCGTATTTAGGTGAAGAAAACCCGGAAAACTCGTGGCTAGCCCGTTTGCCATGCCTCAACCCAGGACTAACTACTAGAGTTGGGTGGTTTTATGCACTCGGCTACTGGAGGGCGCTTATTAGAATTAAGAAAGTACTGTTTAGAAATAAAAAAAAACCAAGTCGTTAGATGTGGAAATTTAAATACTGATAGATTTTTCACAGGGTAACACTTTCGATTGTACGCAGGCAAGTGCTATATGCTACCCCTGTCTGTAATTATATAGCGCGTCTATTTCGTGTTACATCATTATCGTAGTAATTAAGTGAATATAATGTATATCTATTTTAAATTACATCTTTTTTTAATAAGAATTATATTTAGTTTATTATTTTGTTAAATTTTTTATCAATAGATGGCTCTGCGTGTAAAGCCAGCAAATCGAATGTGGATAAAAATTAATTGATTTGTAGAAATCCAATAGATATTTTGGAATGGGATGTACGACATTATCTAAGTTAGGGATATATAAACGTAACTGCCGAGTTTCGTAGCAATTGGTCAAACGGTATAGCGAACAAACATCCGAACAAACATTCTCATTTATATATGTAGATAATAATAATAATAAATAAATAAATACAGGAAATACTCGTTAGATCGAACTCTGATAGCTCGAAATCCCGTTAGTTCGTAACTGTACTGATGTCACAGCCGGTGATATAGAGATTTTCGTGTTAAGGAATTCGGTTACTTCGATTGGTTTATTTGGTTAAGGCAACGCGACACATGGAGATCTGCCGAGGAAAAATCTCCCGGGAGGTGTTTTAAGGGAAACTGACTCCTATTTAAGAGTTACTAACGTGAAAAAATTCGGAAAACTCCACGTGGCCAGCCCGGTTATAAAACTCTCCACTTTTTTTAAAAACCTATCTGGCAATCTGTGAGGTTCTCACCTGACACGTGCTGTTTACCTGCAGTTTATTTATATTATTATTATTATTTATTATTACTTAAAGAAAACAGCATTCTGTATATGTTGCCGTACTCGTTTCCTTAGTAAATTACGTAGTACGATATTTGGCATATTTTACAGAAATATGTAAATCTCGGATAATTCGAAGTCGCGATTATTTCGTCCCTTGAATACCGAACTAACGAGGATTTCCTGTAATAAGTCATTATAAACTTTAAAGTACAGTAGTAAAATTTTTCGTAATTCTTTCGGTATTTATTAAATAATAAACTAGAAAATTCACAAAATGTTTTTAAAACTAGATGATAATTTTTACTTAGGGATGGCGATCAATTCTCATTACTTTGTCGAAAGAATATTTAACGTGTCGAATGCCGAATCGATTGAAAAATATGAAACATTTGAAAAAGAATTGACATTTCCGTCGAATATGTCTGCAGTAAAGTCGAACACAACTTGGTTACCACTGGTAATAAATGATTTTTTTAAAATAATCTTTGATATTTAAAAAAATAAATCAAGATGCATAAAAATATTCGAAATAAAATATCATAGCACTTAATATGCATTGGTTTTGTCAGAATAGTGTATACCAGGGATGACAAACATTTTTGAGCCCGCGTGCCATGTAATAAGCATACTTAGCTTTAAAGATGTTTATGCGTGCCAAAGTTTTAGACTTCGAATTTAACGATATCTAAATAAATAAACGAATACGTTTTAATTAGAATAAATGTAAACACGCTGATTGAAAAAAGAATGATCAGGTTAAATTGAAAGGATGATTTAAAAAGGCAGCATGCCATAGGTTCGCCAGCCCTGGTGTATACCATTACGTCAATTTGACATCATTTTCCATTACAAACATATATGTACAGGAATGACGTCAAACTGACGAAAAATGGATTTGCATTGACACCTGTTACATGTTTTATTTAAAACATGTAACAGGTGTCAATGCAAATCCATTTTCGACACTGTTACATGTTTTATTTAAAACATGTAACAGTGTTATTAAGTTATTAGAATATAAATTTATTTTTTAAATTTCCTAAAGTGCTCCTAGATAAACTTATGAAAGTAATAATGTCAGCATTATAACATTTTTATCATATAATACTAGCTTTGGTTACTAGTTACTATGTTTAATTATGTTTACATTATAACTTTATATATTATAGAATTATATTTTATTTAATACAGAGTGGGCCAAAAGTGGGCATACAGTTAGAAGCCATTTGGGATGTACAGTACTTATCTGTCGTGTATCTCAATCACACAGATGTCCTCCTCATATGCTGATTACTGTATACCTACTTTTGATCCATCCTATATTTAACTTCTTATTTAGTTAAAAATGAGTTAAATATACAGAACATAATTTACTTTTAATTTTTTTCTTTAGAAAGACCAGATTCTCTTTGAAAATACTTCGAATTTTCTAAACGAAAACTCATTTAATATTGAACACAACAGTAGGATTTCATGCGGAGATAAATACGTTCGTCACGCACCTTTTGAGGAAGAAATTTCATTAAAAAGTGTAATTAAAAATGAAGATATTTTGTTTATTCCAAGATCCACGAATCAACAAAAAGACGAAATAGATTTAATTATGGAAAAGCATATTAGTAACCAATTAGAATATCTGACTCAAAATTCAGATTATAAATTGAATGATAATTTAAATAACGAATTAGAACAATTTCCAATGAATAAAAATTATCTCGGATTTAATATACAAAAATTTGGAATAGAAAACACTTTAATAAATATCGAAGGAACCATTAAGGGGTCAAAAATGAATATTCCTCTGAATTCCTCTGATTATAATTATTACAAATGCCCGTCTTGTATTTACTTTACTCAAAAAAGAGATAAATTAGATAAACACATGCAAAGACACGTCATATATGAAGGATATCATCCGTGCGGTAAGAAACGTCAGAAAACAAATATGCCAGCCAAAAGACACAAGCACAATCCAGAAGAATATGAATGTCCCTTATGCCCTTACACTTGTACCGTTTCTGAAGCTTACAAGAAACATCTCAAGATTCATGTTTCTGGAGAAAATCCACTCAAGGTGAAAGTAAGTTGTAAAATATGTGGCAAGGATCGATCCGACGATATAGAAATGGAAGAGCACATGAAAGAGCACAAAAATAAAAAGTATTTCTTGTGTGATTTATGCAATTTTAGCAATTTTCAACTGAAAAAAATTATTCAACATCGTAGAATGCACACGGGCGAAAAGCCTCATTTGTGTCCACACTGCGACTATCGATCGTCTAGAAGAGACAATTTAAGATCTCATGTCAGAAGAATGCATGGGAAAGAGAACATGTATATCGATACATTCGATCCCAAGGGAAATAACTTTTCATTGGAAGATAGCGACGATTTGTTGTAACTTGATGAAACCTTCCAATGTTATTTTGTAGTTAGTTCTTTCATGATTTATTAATATACATTATTTAAAAACCTATCACATTTACTACGTATGCTTTAAACACGTCTTGTTTCACTTTACAATTTACACTTTTATTCATTGTTGATTTATTCGAACGAATTCATCTGTCTATACGTTTATAATATGTAAGAAAAGTGATATAATTTTGGTATGTAAGTTTTAATAAAGCATATATATATGTTACAGTTAAAACCCGATTTTAGTTAAAACCCGTTTTAACTAGTTAAAACTAGTTTTAACTGGATGCCTTTGTTAAAACTAGAATTTCCTAGTTATAACTAGAATTTACTGCCGTACATGTTTTGATTTTAGTTAAAACTAGTTTTAACTTTGAACATTAGTTAAAACTAGTTTTAGCTACATAAATATGTTTGAGNTGAGAGTATCATTTGTAATAAAAAATAGTACATTTACAAATTTACAGATATACTGAAGGGTTATTTCATAAATAAGTTATGTTACGATATTCATTGGTACTTTAGGAGAATGGCGCTATACAGGGTGTATTTTTTTTTATCTTGAGACAATGAAATATCTTAATTGGATCTCATTATTTTGGAAAAAGGTATAAACAAAACTTGTAGGATGTTGAGGGGGCAATAAATTGGTGACCTCAGGCGTAAACTTGGAGGTCAAATCCGTTTTTTCAATGGGAACACATATTTTGAACGATTTTGTTTAGCATTTTTCATTTAATAGCAACGAAATGAATGGATAGATCAAATTCGTGTTAACTTTGTTGTGAACAGATTTTAAGAAGCGCTTATTTGGCGAACCTTCGGTTAAAAAAGGCAGACGGTATTTTCAATTATATAAAATACAGAAGAAATTAAGACGTCTTTTCGTCCTGTCCAATCATCAGTTTTCAGTTTCTGGAGATTAGACAGGACGGAAGGTCTTAGTTTTTTCTGTATTTTATATAATATTATATAATGATATAAATGATATATATATGATAATATATGATATTCCTTTGTTATTAAGTAAACTAGCATTACACCCAATTACACAACAATTTGCCATAGTGATAACGGCGACGAATAAACAACACGAGCTCGAGCAAAAGCACACGCAAACACAAATAAAACGTAAACAAACCACAAAGATGGCGCTGGACAATTGATCTCGTGACGTCATTCGCGATGTCGACTTGAAACCTCTTTATACTGACAAGTGAGTATAATTCATTTCTTTTGTAGACGCTATAGTCGAATTTTTCGTAGAGGGAGCTTTACGTATCTATTGTAACTTTGCAATTTGCAATTCAATTTTATAAAACTTTGTAAAGTTCATGTTAGTGAAGATGACATTTTCATTGCTTTTTTTGTTATTTGCATATTAAATAATACTAAAATCTAACTATATAAAGCTGAAAAACTGGATTCTTTCTTTCTGTCACTGTATGCCAAAAAATGGCCAGTAGGGGCGACCCTAGCTATTATTTAAATTAACAATAAATTCAGTATATTATTATTTGATGCGGTTTTTTGCACTTTTGGCTGCGTTTTAGTAGGGTACGCCATGAGAAATTCAGTATATTATTATTTTTATTTGTAATAGGAATTTATTTATACCACGGAATGACATCGCTGCTGCTAGTACGCCCACTAGGGGGCGACCCGGGCTATTAGAATAGAAGACGTGCGACTAAATATCCAGATGGCACAACGCGCTGATTGGTCGGCTGAATGACGTCAATCCACCGAAATAGGAAATGCTGGTCGATTATATTTTGTGGTCGTCAGAAAGAAGTCACGCAGAAATAGATTATTTTTTTTAGTTGTAATATTGAGTGAGTATAAAGTGAAAATACAACATAAAGTTTAGTTTGCACGTTTTCTTAAATTTATAGGAATAATTCAGTGGCGTAGCGTAGTGGGGGAGGCAAAATTTCACAATAAATATTAATAATATCTTGTAAAAATTTGAACCATTCTAATCTATATTTGCGTCGCGCCTACGATAGTGCTATCGTCCGGACAGTCCGGGAATCGACTCACCGTCCCGGTGAACTAGTAATTTCATCCGAGGATATCATGCGCAACCTGTTAACCTTTTATTTTATTTTTGCTAGTGCGATTCATTTCATATACACCACCAATATCCAATGGAGCTAATTTAAACAGGTCGCTGCACTAGTACGGAATTTTTCATTGCTTCTTCTGTGACAAAACTGAATTTTAGTCTTTTAAATTGAGATACCTAAATAACGGGGGACGAAATTTTCCTCCGCCCCGGGCGGCTGACACCAACGCTACGCCACTGGAATAATTTTAAAACGGCTTACTTTTACTAATAAATTACTAAGATTATTTATTTTTTGAACGAATTTTAACTTTATACTTGTACAGTACCTCTGAACCAAATTAAACACAATAGATAATTTTAATAGTGCGATTAGTCTTTTAAATTTAAATGTACGTGCGCAGATAATGAATAACAGAAAATTTATAATTTGTTACAGATATTATTTATAAAAAGTTCGAGAAAGGATGAAATTTATAATTAAGACGAGTCAGAATATTTTTTGAATTTGTCATATGCATTTAATATAGTTAGATGAAACAATAAAATTAGCTAAGTTTTGTATACTTCTGAAAGAGAAATTTTCACAAATCTTGCTTAACAAATTACAAAGTTTAAATGTAAAAGTTATTGAACAATTTTGAATAAAGAATAGGCCTATTCTCCATAGATTACTCTTATCAGAAAATTTTTTTAATGTTTTAGTTAGGATTGACAGTTCTTTCTGTCAATGGATATTTTGTGCTTTTGAATGTCAGTTCAAAATCTGTGTTAAGAAACAACACTTCAAATTTACAGAAATTACATGTATCCACTTCCGTAATAGATATATCTGTAAATATGTTTAATTAAATTTGTATGACCATTTTTCAAACTAAAAGTATAGAATTCTTGTATAAATTATTTAACAATCAATAATACTGTAAGTATTTAAATTCCTTCGAATATGTTTTAAATAAGAATTTCCACACATTTCATCATGGAAATTGTTTATCAATATAAGTGCCAGGAAAAAGTAATGTTGCATTAGTACTGTAGTTTTCGTGGTAAGCTATTTTTGTTTGTGTTGCGTAGGAAAATATAAAGCGAAGTGATATTCGGTGTCTATATTTAAGTTTCCACAGGATTTGATTTGAAAAGCAAGCCAATGGATTAGAGAATTTGTAGAAAAATAACTTATTATTTAAAATGTTTTAACAATTATGCATTAAAAACTATGAATTATGTTTAGGTGAAAATTATATTAAATTGTTAACTAACCTGTATTTCCACTTGCATATTCTGTTGTAATATATATAAAACATTAAATACAAGTTTTCGTAAGTTTAAAAATACTGTATTGTCTAATAAAGAATATAAAAAAACTTAATTTGCAATTTATATTTGTTGTTTTTGATTATTTTATTATTAAAGTAAATATACAAAAAAGCTTAAAAAATACAAAACAGATAAAAGTTACTTCTTGATGTTTAAAAATGTCTCGGCATTAAAATCTTTGATATCACGTAACTTAGTTTAATGTTAAAATTATTGCAAAATTTTCAATTAATGTCAATACACACAAGAGCTAGTGAAATTATAAATAAGTGCCTTTTATCAAGTTTTAGATGAAATGTCTATAACTATTATATAATGTCTGCCCGCTCTCACAACAACAATAATATAAAGTTTAGGCTGATCGACCGACATTTCTGATTTTAGTAGGTTGACGTCATTCAGCTGATCAATCAGCGCGTTGTGCCATCTGGATGTTTAGTCGCACGTCAACCATCTAGCCGCACACACCATTCCCAACACCCAGACTACTTCTAACAGAAACCGGCAGCGCAACCCCGGCTCCGAGCGCACCAAAGTACAGTTCAATTGTTAGTAGGTTGACGTCATTCAGCTGATCAATCAGCGCGTTGTGCCATCTGGATGTTTAGTCGCACGTCAACCATCTAGCCGCACACACCATTCCCAACACCCAGACTACTTCTAACAGAAACCGGCAGCGCAACCCCGGCTCCGAGCGCACCAAAGTACAGTTCAATTGGCATTTGAACTCCTTATACAAAGATATTGCTGGCCATAGTGGTACCGAAATCGCGTACAGGAGATCTGGTACAATATATAAGTTGCTACGCAACGCGAAAGATAAGATAGATCAAAGCAGGAGTGTACAGTATAACGATAAAGGATGATAGATTCCGAAGGTAGGTGGTGTATATTGGCTCAACTAAACGATCAATACGAAAAAATGTACGTGGGCATCAATACAACATTAAAAACCACCACCTTGTCCACATATGCCACTGACCCAGAAGTTCAAGGGGACCTCCAGAACACAAGTAGACTAGGCGGGCTTATCAAACAGACCATATTCGTAGCCTGGAGACTTGCAAATATATAAATCCAGCTTGACCGGCAAGTGTATTAATTTTAAAAACTGCAATACGATATCGCATGCGTGGAGGTACCTTTATGAAAAATTCGGGCAAGATTAGCCTATATTAAGTAACAAGGTCATATATTTACGAGTTTTAGTCATTCTGCCGTTTGAATTCGATTTACGTTACAGTTAAATTCATTACACTTATATACATTAAAACATTAAAATTTTCTTTGCTGATGATTAAATTTTTATTATTAAGAAAGTTTCATTTTCGTGAATTAATTATAAAGTTCTTATTAATGGAAGCGGCAGGATTACCGAAACGGTTAAGGCGTAGGCCTACCGCTCTGGGGATCCGTAATTGAACCCAGGCAAACAGCCCAAGAAATTTTTTGGGTTTGGTATGTCCCGGATAAGTCGGGTCCTGGTCTCTCACCAACCAGTCGTTCCATTATGATCCTGGTCAAACTAACGATGGGTACGAAAAAAAGGACGAAAAGAGTCTTTCTCTCTCTCTCTCTCTCTCTCTCTCTCTCCGCCCTGATGGCTCTAAAAGGGCTTCTTTTAGCAAGCCATGAATTCGGCCAGGCTTGCTAAAACAATGGAGCGGCCGGATGATGAGGGACGGAGTCAGACATATCCGGTCGGATCACTCCCCGAAAAATCCCTGGGGAGTTTTTCGATCCCGGACTCCCCAGAACGTTAGGCTGCCACCTCGACCACTTGGCCATCCGGCCGTAAGAGTAGAAAAAACTACGTGCTTACACTTTTAACAAAAACATTTAAAAACCTCGAATATGTTTTTATTTTTAAAAATACGTAAAGTTGAAAAAATACATTTATTAAATATTTAGCTTAATAATAATGAATATTAATAAACATCAATTATTTATTTTATATATAAATTCTTTTAGTAGCGACATCTGACAACGAAATATTGAACTATCAGATGGTGTGACTCGAAATGGGGCCGATGCTTACGTTTATTTACTTTTCGAGCAACTTTCAAGTAATTCTTATTTAATTCATTAGTATGACATTATACACAATAAATTAAATAAATTCATATTTAATTTGTTGTATAATGTGTTGTATATGTTGATATAATCATTGATAGACCATAAATGAGATGATAGAAAAGCTTAAATAGTGTCAAATTTGAATTTTAATACAATTTCTAAACATTTATGTCAAAAATGTTGATTAAAATAAGTATTTTTCTTAAAATTTGGAAATAAAGAGACCAATTTTAACATAAAGTAGATGAAGTTGCTAAATTGTTAAATTGGTTAATATGCAACAAGTTTTATACCTTTAAACAGAAAATCTGGTGTAGTAGGTTTAATGTATGTGTCAAGGCAACACGTGAACATTCTGCGGTAAGATGTGAACCGTGAATGAGGGATATTCCACCCCAGAAGTATTGACTGTCCTGTATGAGCAAGAAAGTCAATGGACCCGTACTCATGCACACGACTGTTTGCAAGATAGTCACTTTCAAAGGTCGGTTTTTACCGTGAATTGGAACTACTGCCTGTTTTGCATGTTCCGTGTTGGTCGAGGCTCGCTATTGCTCGCCTTGCATTCTTGCGGTTTGGTGCTTGCTATGCTTGCACTGACGTATCCATGTGAGGACAAGCTCTCGTGCCTCTCTGGAAACTATATAACATCAAGTACTCTGTGAATGGTCGAGTGGGCTACTCGAAGCCGACATAGTCGTGTGGGCTAAATAGTTAAATGCAATAATCTTTGAGGACTGTGTCTTGAAGGGTTGCATTTAGGGTTGCTTTGACTTTTTTATTCGCATGGATATGGTCTATGGCTCTGATGAGGTCCCAACCGTGTCATTCGGAGGTTTAACTGTTTCACCAAGGGAGAGTGTCTCTTGAGAGTCTTTCTATGGGAAATTCACTTATGGGAAACTCAGGTGTTAGACACGTAAATTAAACCAGAAACCACATCTGACCAATGGGCTAGCTAGCCCGTGACTATTGAATGCTAGCAGTTGCCAGTGTTCAATAGTTACAGGCTTTGTTGTAACAGTGTTCAATGGTTTTATCCACTCGGCCATCGGTGGGTCCAGGAAATCTGATTATCAAGTTGGCATCTACAGTATTTAGCAACATCAAAATCTATTTAGTTGTAAAATCATTATATGATGATTTTCTAATTAAGTAGATGTTTAATAGGCATAAGAATATTATTTCTATAATATAAAATGATGACAATTGTGAATAGCAACACTGCATGCTTTCTCCTACCTTCTCTCAACATTATTTTGCTTATTAATAGTAACTAATACCTCACTATATAAAGACAAATTTATAATGACAACAATATATAACGTGAATATTTGTTAATGTAAGCAAACATATTAAGGGAGATTACACCAGGAGTTTATTAATTGTGTGCATTATTGACATATTTACATTACGTTTTATAATGTTAATTGGATATTTTTTTATAGCATTTGTAAATTTCTTTATAACTCATTTTTACAGCACAATATAAAATAAAGGTTAAAGTATACCTAGGTAACCCCAATGACAGTGCTTCGGTTTGGTTAGGTTAGGTTAGATTAACTATATATTTAGTAGATGTTTTCTGTTTTTTATTTTATTCAAGAACTACTGTGAATCAATAACTAGTGACATCAGGCACTCTGTGGCCTGCCAGCGGCTCCCTTCCGGGAGGAGTCTGTCAGGACTACGAACAGCCAGAAGTGCCACTATTGGGGTTACCTAGGTATTCTTTGACCAAAATAAATATGAAATAAATATGAAATTTTGTTATGGTAAGTTCTTTGATTTTAATATCCATATGTAATGGAACCTGCTTATTGTCATCATTTACTGTTATTAGAATTAACAGTTATACATTTTTTAATTGGGCTGCAATTTTCAGATTGAAGACTTATACATTTCCACTGTTGTCTGTCCTGTGTTAATCTCAAGAATGGAGTTGTATAGCTGAAAATTCAGACTGGATATGGAAAGTTTATGGGCCTGAGGCCTTGATTAACTATATATGAACTTCTAGTCTGGACCAGAAGTCATGCAATTTTTAAAATTAAAATATAATTAAAAATTGCAGCTCAGCATTATGACCATTGTGACAATGTCACAATAATATATGTTCCATTTTTGTTTCAATACATTCTTATAATGCCAAAATCAATAAATTAGAATTCCCATTAATTTAGCCTTATTTAATTTGCTGCTCAATGTTTACAGCTAATTATAATTATTACTCTAGACAGGGCTGTTCAAAATTGGATGGGATGTTGAGGCTTAGAGCAGACCCCTTTTGCCTTTTTTTAAAGAAATGAAATACCAAAAATATTTCTTTATTAATTTAAAAGTTAAAATATATTTAATGGCATATAAGAATATTTTTAATTTTAAAAATATTTTAGATAAATATGTGAGATGTTTTATATTCTTGTAAAAAGTTTTATATTTTATAATAAATTTTCATTATTTTCTTACAGAATTAAATAAGTAATTATGACTGCCATCAGGCATAATCTTCAGCGGGACGTTTTTCTCCCGAGTGATGAAAGACTAGTCGGTGTGGTCTACGTTGCAAAAGCTAGTAAGAAGAAGAAAACTGGTTTCCTATGTGCTGTCAGTAAGTTTAAATTTAAATATTGTTGATATTTTTATTTGCAAAACAATACACTGATCATTCCAAAAATAAGATGCTACCACACCTATTAAAGTCAAAAGCTTTAATTACTTTAATTATTAACTTCTTGATACAATATATAAATATATTGATCTATATCTTACTTATTTCATACATAAAGTACAGTATGGTCTTGCTGTATGCAGGATTGCATGTAGTAAAATAAAGCTTAAAACAAAATTCCACATAAATTTGTGATCCACACCAATTAGTTCCAGATGATTGCCTAAACTATGGATGGCCAACCTATGGCACATTGTATATGTAAACACACATTAACCTACCACTGAATTCTAGAGTGTGCATTTATTATACTTGTATACTTATACTTATTTGATTATGAAGCAACAGGCATCAGCAAATGCTGACGTGCATCACTCAGTCAGTTAACAGCTGACTCTTGTGTCATAATGTTTGATGGACTTCTGATTCAATGTGTGTAAACAATTCTGTGTTTTTGAACTTACATGTTTTTATTAACAGTTCTTTAAGATAAGATTTCTGTTTCCATGAAGGCTTAATATAGTTCTGTAAATTTAAAAATAAATTTTTTCATTTTGAACACATATGTCAAGTTCATGTCTGCTCCCCTAATTTGCTGATTACTGAAACCTGCAATTATTCAACGTATTTGTGTATGTGTTTTTATGTTTATTTTATACATATCTTTCCTTTTTATTTATGTATAGTAGGTGTATTCTTAAAAATTAACTGATCAGCAAAGGTTTTGTAATGAGGATGTTAGGGTTGTTTGTGTGATTGCTAGTTGATTGACTGTTTTATGGCCAAAAGTGGTCTCATATTTCATCAGACATAATATATTATGAGAGAGAGATAAAAACTCTCCGTGAAAAAAAGAAAAAAAAAAAAAAATATATATATATATATATATTTAAACTTACAGAACTGTTTTTGAATGTTCATAATGTTCAAAATGATAAAATAATTTAAATAAATTATTTAATAATAATCTTTACTTTTTGAAATAATTTTTTTGTCAGTTACCCATTACTTTGTAAAACAAAATAAGCAGAAGAAAAGCAGAAGGTGATAGCAAGTGCCAGTTTAATGAATTGTGAGAAAATGAGTTCTGCTTTATTTCAGGTCCTTCAGGGAAATCATTGTTCTTTGTTTGTGAAACACTCTCTCAGATAATAGAAGACATGATCCTAACAGACACTATTAGAAACATCAAACTGAATTAGAAGAAAAACTGAAATTAGTTCCTGGGTCTGAGTTACAGAAAGAATATGTGGTTAATGTTTATCTTGTCTTTATATGAAATCCTTTCATTTAAAACTGTTAAAAGTGTCTATATTACCATATATATAATAAATCATTTTATGCATAACTGTTAAATATTTCCATATTACCATATTTTAAAAGGGCTGAAAAGGGGTATAAGTTTGTATGGCACATCCTAACTAAAAAATGAAAAAGTTGATGCATGAACTGTAAAAGGTTGGCCACTTCTGGCCTAGACACTTGTATTGCCTTTTACAATTAAAAGAAAAAGATTGAAATGAATTTTAAATGTTTTTACTTTTGTTTTTACTACAAAAAATAACAGTTTAGTCTGATGTTTCTAAATATATAGAACAAAATTCTATTATATCATATCATGTACACTTCCTGAAAAAAAATACAAGCATTACATAGAAGTCTACTCACTGTGAAGTACACTTACAATGTCAAAACCTGGAGAAGCATGATTTATTGACTTCAAAATCAGATTTAGTAGTACTGGGAGTGAATTAACCTAATCATCCTGAAAAACATGCAACTGTTTATATCAATTCTGTGTAAAACAACCATACTGTATAGAGTAATAACTGTTATTAAATATCAGAGTTCTAACAATTAAAATTTAATTAAATTAAACTTTTATAACAAGCTTTTTCAGCATTCTAGTTATTGTGAGATAAGCAGGGGGCTATAGGGGTTGCCCTATTAACCACTTAATTAATTGGCATGGGTTGCTAAAACCTGACCTCTGTGTTGCCAGGTAAGTATAGGAGGGCTAAATTTGAGTGGGGAGTGCATTGGGTAAGCCGATAGGTGTCTGTGTCCTGAGAAAGACAGGTTGACAGGTTTCTCAACAAATAAACAAAGCATTTATTATATGACTAGATACAAGATACAAGACGCTATACATAGTTAGATACATATACAGGTTATATACGGCTAAATGTGGTTACAAAGTCTAATAATCCAACAGAGCTACTCTATGATAGCTATGCCTAATTCCATTGAGAGAGTTTGCAGTCCGCTAATAATTACTTCTAATGTGGGTGAAGAGCTATATGTGGCGATACACAGTTCTATGTGGAAATGTTGAGAGTCGATGTCTTCTATAGGACTGGATTGGGTCCGTTGCGTGGAGATCCGGGAGATGGAAAGGCACTATTACCAAATACAACTTCTGAGTGCAAACTCTTGAGCTTATGGTGGCTGTCACTTTTATACAATTGTTGTGGGAAAGGGAGTGATCATCCGTTGATGATGATGACGATGCATTCTTGACAGCCAACTGTCAACTTTCCCACTGACTTGTTGTTACAACTGGTGATCTCTGATCTGATTCTCGCAAGGAGAGTTTTTTCTATCAGAGCTGTTTACAATTAAATTTCCGACAAATGCGTTAAATTCGCAGATTTCACATTATTTTTAATGGAATCATTTAACAAAAGTATTTTGCATTTTGTTTGTTGCTTCTATTAGCTTATTTCATTAATAGTTTCTTAAATGACTGACTACTGTTAAATATATGAAGAAATATTCTTTTATATTTATTAATAAGAAGCTAATTATGATATAGTATTTATCCTCCTTCATTGAGTTATGTTAATTATCATCAAGTTACACTGATACATAATAAATTATTTTGAAATTCAGAAATTATTTAAACTTTTACTGTTTATGTTGCTTTTGAGTGCATTGCCCCTTGTGTCCCAATCATAATGTCAATAATATATCTTATACCATTAGTAAAAAAGGTGTGAATGTGAGATTGTAATGGTATGATGCAGTGTTTAAGATAAACAAACACTACATTACACCATTTGTCTGTATTCACATGGATTATAAGAGAAAATGAAGACAATAGACTTATCAAAGGATTGAGTTAGACACAATTCAACTTAGAGATTTTATTATATTGTTAACCAAGATTCTCCTGGGACCTTCTTTCTGCTTAGAACTAGATATAAGACACTAACATTTACTTAGGGATACTATTTGCTTATTCAATATAATCAAATCGTTTATACTGTCTTCTCTTTATTAAGATCTCTTTTTTTCTAATAGCATTATTTGTAATGTGATCATTGTATGAAATTTTTAAAATATGTCTAACATTTCATCTCGAATGCCAAAGTCTATTCTCATCTCTTAGTATTGATAAATTATATAAGATACTAATACAGTCGACCCCCCTATAAGATAGAGATACGTTCCATTCTCTAGGAATCCGCTTTCTTACGAATCCTTCCAATCACAATTCGACACATGTCAAGTTTACGGACTACGGCTGTTTGAAAGATTTTCTTCCATAAAATTAATCGATTCTAGACTAATCCGACTCAACATTTCCAAAATACGTATATATTTTTTGGGAATAATCCGTATAAACTACGCTATAAACAAAAAATTGTAGGATTACTTACCGAGTGTCACCATTCGACATTGCCATTGCTCAACATTGTTTTCGTCGCGGAACAGCTCAGCAAAGAGCGGCCGATTTCTAACAACTTATTTTTCTGTGAAAACTTCGTAGAACTTCGGAGACATCATTAATATAAATAATTTTAATCGCCGTTGAATAAGAAATGTTTCTTTCACAAGAAATGTATAAAATTACAGTACTGTATTAGACTTACGGTACCTAATTTACATACTGACAGACGATAGTTAGCGTAAAAATCTCCGTAGCGTGGCGCCACGCTAGACGGCGGAAATTATATATTTAATTATAACAAAGTTACAATAAGTTAATATATAATTATATATACAGTACCTAATTTATATATAATTAATATATAATTATATGTACAGTACCTAATTTATATATAATTTATATAATACTGTCCAGACGATAGAAATCTCTCCGTAGCGTGGCGCTACGGACGGCGGGAAAGTAGTTCGGCTTCCCGATGACGTTTGAGGTGTTTATAGGGAACTTTTACTATTTTTTACGGATACCGGTAGCAATTTTTTCGTAGTTTTATAGGAATCGTAACTATAGGGACCGTAATTATAGGGGGGTCGACTGTACAGTAGACCTCCTATAACACGGGTTCACATAACACGAATCCATATTATATTGAATTGCGATCATATTCATATAAACACGCTAAAAGAGACTTGTATAATATGGTAAAACGTCGCAACTCATGACACGACAGGATTGGTCAAATCTACACCAATAGTGGATATTGCACAAACTGTTGAGTTTAAACAAGCAGAGGACCTACTAAAAACCATTTATTATTTAACGGCCATAAAAATTATATTTATGTTAATGATGTCTCCAAAGTTCAGTGAATTTTTTGCAGAAAAATAACTTATCATAAAACATGCGCTCGCCATTCGATATGCCGCTCCATGACGAAAACAAGCTTAAGCAATGGCATCATCAAATGGTGCACACTCGGTAAGTAATCCTACAATTTTTGTTTATAGCATAGTTTATATGGATTATTCTCAAAAAATTATACGTGTTTTGGAAATGTTGAGTCAAATTAGTCTAGAATTGATTAATTTTATGGAAAAAAAAACCTTTCAAACAGCCATAGTCCCTAAACTGCTGTTTAGGGACTATGGCTGTTTGAAAGTAATAGTGCTGGGCTGTGATTGGCTCATGTATTTAAGTGATTCGTAAAATACGAAATTCATATAAAATGGAACATATCTACCATGTTATAGGGGGTCTACTGTACTAATATTTTCATTTTACTAATGAGATGTAAATAATTACATCTCATTAGTAACAACAAGAATCCAAAAATTGCAGTTAGTACAGAAAAACCAGTCCAAGTGACCATCTATCAACTGAAGAAATCCGAGAAGGATACATATAAAAAGAAATCTGCATGGCCTCTGAGAGATTTAAAAGTTGTCGATGGAAAAAATGAACACAAAGTAAGCTTATTTCTATTTGTGATTTATATTCTTAAATATTTTTATTATTTATGAAATAACAAAAGAACATTAAAAATCCAATAATGAACCTTTAATGACACTAGCATTTTTAATCTTATTGAAATGCCTTCTATGTTTTATAAAATTGTTTGAGCACCTGAAGCAATAAGGCCAAAAATGTTTTGTAAGTTTTTTTACTGGATATTTAAGGTTTTTTTTTGTTATTTGATAAATAAATATCCAGCAATTCATACAACATTACAACTTTATAATTTATATATTAATTTGATTAATATTAAAATTATTTTTTAGGAGACAGCGGAATTTGATCTGCAGTTTGAAAGATTGTATAAATGGGTTGCTAGCAGTACCCAAGAGAAGAATGCATTTATTAGTTGTCTGTGGAAAGTTAGTATAAAACATTTTAAAATCTTTAATGATTTGATTAAAGTTATTAATTTTATTTGTTGTTAATCATATAAAATTGTCATTTATAAAATTTTGAGCAGTTGTTAAAATTACTGAAAAAATATTTTAGCTCTGCTGTCATCATTTACCAAGACAAAAGCCAAACTTCATTAATATTCCAAAAATTTTGATTGAAGGTCAGTATTGCTTGATTTTTTTATTATAATTATTAAATATTTAAATTACAGTATGTATAATTTTTCATTGGTTAGGATGACTCAGTTAAATAAACATAATGATATGATGTCAAGAAATTTGAGCGGATAGACATTAGATATGAGTTACTGTATGAAACAAATATTTTTAGATTTATTTATTACTACTTTTCTTCATTATGTACTGTGAAGATTACTTATTTATTTTTTTATTACTTAATCTTTTTATAGTAAATATTTCAGAAAGGTAATAGTAATCTTAGCTAATTTGGCCATTTAGCTATCTGGTAAATATATTACTGAATATGATTATTTTCTACAATATATTTCCAAGGTCAAGACAGATAAGATGCATGTGTCCTGTTCTAAGAGGCCAGGCTTGTGATGAGATTGAATCCATTGAAATGTTGGTAGATAGTCTAATCCAGTGTTTACCATCCTTCTTTGATTAGCAACACACTTTGAATTTAATAAGATTCTTGCATCACACCATAATTTTTAAAATAAATTATGGTTGATTTTTAAAATTTTGATAATATGAAAGTTAAACTTATCAAGACAAAACTTGTGATTTTACAAATGTACATAGTACTATTAAAATAAAAAGACTATTTGAATAAGCATGTAAAGAGTAAATATTGCTCTTTAAGCTTGTAAGCCACAATGTTTATAGAAGCTCCAGAGTTGATATGCTTGCATACAACTCTGGATATAGATGCAATCAACTTTGTGAGGAAGAAGTATGCTGATGCCACAAATTTTGCAACAATCAACATTTTAACAAATATCTCTTTTTTCCTTTGGTCAGCCAGCAGTAAAAAACTTGAAAGATAAATTAAATTTTAAAAATCAGCTTATTCAAAATTCTAAAAAATATTTGAAGTGGAGTATTAGTGAAGCTTCTTCTATGAGGCTTACAGAATTGTGTTCATTCTCAAAATTCATTTGATAAATTTTGATTAAACTTTGCCATTTTTCTCTAATTTTGATGCAGAATCCAAAACTGCAATAAAACATGGAGGTCCGTGACTTCGTTTTTGAGATATAAGGTCATTTCATGAGTGCATGCAACAAAGCAATATCACATGAATTGTGTGATGTTTTATGGTCACTAGCACATCTTGTATGGGCTTATAGAATCAAATTTATTGTGAATATTTAATGGATTGATTTTGATAAAACTTTGCCACTTTCTGTTAATTGAGACGAGGAATCCATAAATTAATGAGAGTCCATTTAAATGTAAAAAATCCAGCAACAAATTGCATAACTTTCCTGGCAACATTTAAAACTGAATGTGTGGTACCATCTGTTATGATATTTTATTATTAAAAACATTTTATATTTTTAGTTATTATAAAAACGCAAAAAGCTTAATTTTGAGGGTAGGGATGAGTTTTAGAAAAAATTGTAAATGCTAATAATGAGTTAAATCATCATTAAGTCTGATTCTACTTCAGATATGACACACAATCACCCTTTATCTCCCCACCCATTCAACCTTCAACAACCAAAATTTAATAACACAAATCTTTCTAATACACAAAATTTTAGAAATTTTCAAAAGCACAGGAGTTATTAAGCTTCAAAAAGGGTAAACAAAACCATGCCCCACACAAACACAGATTAACATCTGTACATAGAGAAAAAAACTCTGAATGTCTTTGCATTTCTCAAAATTTCAAGATGCCCTGAGTCCAAAAATGTAAAATTCTTGGGGAGGTCATCTTTTGACTAATTGCCATACTTTCCTTCTGTTATCTGTAAGAGCCAGGAAAGTAAAAATAGAAGTCCCATGACTTTGTTTTCGATATACAAAGCTATTAAAGTAGCAATGTCCATGCTCTCTGATGTGACAAACACATCTAACAGAATTTAGACCTAGGGGTCAAAAATAAAAACAGTATTATGTATGCCATCGATTGCTTTGTTCTTGAATTGTCTCTCCATACCTGGTTAATGCAAGGATTGTGTCTCCTATGGCCTGCAGGTACGAGGATAGCCTCTTTTGTGGCAGCAAGTGCAAAGTTCACCTGTCTGCATTTGTCAAGTACTGTACAAGAATTGCCTGTTCTGTGCCTAACAGGTGCAGGGATTGCTTCTTTTCTTGAGGCTCCACTTCAATTCTATTGTGATACGACAAAGTTGCACGATGTCCTAGTTAATATTTACGTGACACTTATGAAACATATGCATTGGGAAAATAGGATAGTATATATACAAGATGAGTCATGTAATATGAAACAATATATATCTCAAAAACAAAGTGTTGCAGAGGGAAATGTTTAAAATAATGTTTGTTTTGAAAGGGGAATAGAAAATGGAAACAAGCTTACTTATTTTTTAATAACATAAGCACTTTTGACAAATTCAAAATTGTCCTCTTCAGGCAACAAACAATAGAATATAAACACGTTACAATGTTCTAATAAAATGATTAAGAGCTATGATGTATTAACCGTTTTTTAAATTTTTTATAATGCATCAACATTTTCGAACAAGTATAAAATACATTTCAGAAGCATGTAAATTGAACTATTAACGAAGTGTAAAAACACACATAAGCTAGCATCCTAAGTTATAGTATCCTATGAATGATCTGTATAACATGTTTGTATACAAATGCATACAAAGATTCAAGAATGAAATGAAAAATGTGAACAATGACATATTTTGAACACCTGATTACTGAGGCAACTAATTAGAGAATATGTGAAAAAAACTCACAATTTATGATGATGTTGAAGGGTGAGATAATGATGTAGTCAATTCATAGACTTGTCTACAACATTATGCATAATGAGTTGGGTACCACATGGTTTGCAGCAGATGGGTTTGGATGACTTCTGCCATAGTACCTCTGGGATCCAAAACATTGAGACATTAATATAGCTCTGACTTGTCTTGTTTGGACTTGTTTCTTGTTTAGACTGTAAAGAACTGTCAATTTGGCCAAAAATTTTCAGATGATGAAGAGATATAGGAGGCAGTGCAGACTTATTTTGGGACCCAAGCAAAATTTGTTATGGGATTTTTTTTTTTTTGCAGGCATCCAGAAACTGTACAATGGTAATATGCATTTAGATGATGAGGATCACATAAAAAAATAAATATTGTTTTATTGAAAATATATATTATTATTATTATTATTTTATTTAAAAATATATATGTTTTAACCTCTATGTTATTTTGTAATAGCGTTATATAAAAATTATTTATTGGCACAGATATGAATATCCATTAACCTGATTTTTGCTTAAAGCCAAATGATCTGCTGGATTATATTGGGTTATGATATGGCTACTCTTTAATTATTAAATAGTAGCTATATTATAGCCAAGGTTGGTTTTGAGCTCTGTTAGCTGCCTCCGTGGGCCACCCCTGCCCCATTATGTGAATTGTGAATAGATTTATAACTTAACCCAACTGATAGGACTTTACTAGTATGTTTTTATGATAGTTCTGTATAGTTGACTGGAGTTTAAAAATACATNCGTCGTCCATGTTTGACTCTACGACAATTATAGAACTGATCAACAAATGGCGCATTTCTAGTGGAGTCGAGTTAAAACGAAAACATAACTGAAACGGAAACTCTATATGTTTCAGTTCTGTTTCTGAGTTTCTGTTTTCAGGTAATGTGGAGTCCAGGCTTTAACCTTAAATCTGTTTCTTTTCCATTGCCAGTCAGTTCTGGTTGTTAGTCGCCTGTGCGCTAGAGATATATGGCAGTCCCAGCCCCCATCATTTGAATCGCGAGTCGATGTATAACGTAACCCTACCGATAGGAGTTTACTAGTATGTTTTTATGATAGTTCTATATAGTTGGCATGAGTTTAAAAAATCCATAAAAATATTCGATTTATTTATTCTAATTTTATTGAAATAAAAAATGTACGAGATATAAAACAGAAGTAACAAAATACAGTATATCCAAAAAGTTAGAACTGCACTCTTCTTGCTTTCTTATTTACCAATTCATCAATAACATCTGATAATTCTAAACTTTCACACAATTCTTTTTCTATAGATAACAGTCCTAGATCATTAAACCTTTCTTGAATCATTGACATTCTTAAATATGTACACATACTAGTAATGTCAGAAAAATTCTCAAAGCTATAAACAGATTAGGAAATGATGACATTGAGTTATTTTTTGCAATATATGTCAAGATTTTTAACCCTCTCTCCCTTCCAGTGTGGATGTCATTTATGGTTAGCACGTATAAGTCTTGTAATGAACCAAACCTGACTAAAACAGGGATACTAGAGGTTTATTTACACTAAATTAATAAATAAGCACAAAATGAAAACAGTACCTGTTGTTTTTTCTTTATCAGCAAAAGTTCTAATCTTACATGATTTCTTAGGTTAAATTTACGATTTATGTATCCATTGTCATAAAAATTGTCTTTCCACTTCTTTCCCAAGACTACAAATATTCATGTACAAAGTAATCGGTTTTAACTTATTTCTACTTAAGAAGTAGTTAAATAATTAAGGAATTAGGGACATAAATAAACCCTGTTGCAAGAGTCGGAATTTTACTTAAACAAAAAGCTAATTGAATTAATCTCTAGCTGAGTACAGTAGGAACTGATTTCTTTGTAATATTAGATGTAATAAAGACAGAAATTTTTCCAGTTCAATGAGAGTGAGCAAAAAGTTGTAAATTTTGGAAATTTCCATGGACACCTGGTCTTAAAACGAATTAGTTAGAAAACAAATGATACACAATCTATCAAGTTTAACATATTTAGATTCTTACAGCTATGGTGAGAAACATTTGAAATTTACAGCAATCCTGTCACGTCCTTTGAGGTATACTAGTGATGCGACAAAAGAGGCATTTGACATTGACCGCTATCTGCTGCCCTCAGGATTTGACCACCTGTGTGCATGTATGCACTGCACACTTACCAGACCAGCTCTGATTATAGCCCAATATAATCCAGCAAATTGTTTGGCTTTATTTACTAATTTTTTGTTGTAATTTGACAGCAAGTTACAATTGAATTGATACTGTTAGTCTTACTCTGGATTGTAATTTTTTCATTTTTCAAAAATTATTTAAAATTAAAATAATAATAAATAGTAATCTTTTCTTTAATATTACTTTCAAATTAAATTTCTTTTTACTCTTTCTACTCTGTGGGCACTAAGAGGGCAAAATGTGTTTTTGATACTATCTACAACTAAATGTACCCACACTATTTACAGAGGCCATTATACAACTTTACTTTTTAGGTTTATATATGTATAATGGCTAGCCTAGCTGCAATAAATTATTCATTAATTAAACATCTAATTAAAATCTGATTATTTTTAGTACATTTATTTTAGTAAAGAATTAAAAACTAATTTTTTATTGATATAAAACCCATAAGATACTTGAAGTTAAGCTTTATTTATGTATATAATTTTTTTAAAATTCTTAATTAATGCAACTAATTAATTATATTCACGATTTTAAAAAATATTTATGACAATATTATAAATATTAATTTTTGAACTTAGAAACTACTCCAATCAATGATGTTGGGGTAGTAACAGAGCAGCTTGGAGAAGGACAGTCTATGATTGAAGCAGAAGATTACGAGGCACTTACAGGAAGAGAAGAGGCTGATTTAGAACGATTAATGACACAATGTGAATTTGCAATTTGTAATGCTGAAGCTTTTACTGAACAGTTGGCAAGAGAACTTTCTGTTTTGGATGCTGTAAATAATTTTTTCTTTTTTTTAAACTTTTAAACCATATTTAAAAATATGAGATCTTCCAAAACGAATGATACCCATTTTAAATTACTATAATTGTGTTAACTATTATCTGAAAAGTATGCAACATACACCAACTGTCAGAGTTTCATCTTCTTTCTGCATTCAAATATCTCATTATCTACTACCTCTAGGAAGCACCATAAATGAAAATGGCAACTTTGCAACAAAGGCATTTTGTGTTCTGTAGTTTGTAAAGTCAGAATCACTTGTCATTGTGCAACATGAAAAATCTGCATAAGCTGCATAATTCTATAGCACTGACTGCTGTGGGAGAAATGATAATAGATATGCTGTAGTAAGTGTAGAAAGAATTTGAATATCAGTTGGTCATGTGCTATGTTGAGAAACTATAGGGAGTCCCAAAAGTACTGCAAGATTTAAATTTTAAAAGGAATATATTGTTTATTGATTAATTTTCAGAGTTGTTACATTAGTTTAAAGGGTAAACATTGCAATTAAATGTGGAATAGAATATCTGACAAATGCCCCATGACTCTTCTGACACACTCATTTTCTTTTGACACAATTTTCAATTACATTTTGCATAATTTCAGCTCAATTTTGTTGATAACTTTTCAAATTTCTGTTTTCAATTCAGGAATTGATCTTATTTTATTGTCATAAACTTTGGGCTTTACTTATCCCAGAGAAAAAAGTTTCATAGTGTCAGATTGCACAATCTTTATGGCTAATTCTTATTGCTTTTGTGTGAAATAAGTTGCCCAAGAAACTTCTATCACAACAATCAGGTTGTTTCATATGCTGTATGACAGGTGGCACTATCCTTCTGGAACCACGTGTCACTCAAATCCATGCTGCCAAAATGAGGCCACAAAACTATGATATCTCACGATAATGCACCCCATTAACAGTAACTTAATTTTAAGCCTCATTTTTGAAGAAATATGGCTGAAAATTTTTTCACTTACTCTACCAATCTAAAATCCACACCAAACTGTCACTCATTGGGCATGCATCAGTTGTTCTTTGCACAGTCGTTTCATTTGTCATGTTCCTCCAACTAAAAATACCATATACAGTAGTATCTTAGGATATGAAATTAATCCATTCCTAAACTGAGATTGTATCATGAAAATGTTGTATGGTGAATCATTTTTTCTCATATGATTACATGTAAAACCAAATAACCCATTCCAGCACGAAAAAAACACTCAAATTAAAGGTAAATAGTACATTGAAAAAAAAATGACTTTAGTAAGGAAAACACTGAAAAATGCGTTTTATAGTTGTAAATGTATAAATAACCATAATAGAATAATAATTGATAAAAAAATGTAGTTTTATTTGCACTTTACCTTTGAGGATAGACAACGGTGGAGGTGTAAACTGGTGGCAGAGGAGAGGGAAAAGGGAAATGATACTAAAACTTAACTTACATAAGATAATGTAACAATAACTTAAAAATAACTTAACACTAATTTTTTTATCTTTTCTGTTTTATATATATTTTAAAAATTTTTTATTCACTGCATTTTAGCTTTCTTTCCTTCACTTTCACCAGCACTTTCATTGGATAGAGATCACTTGGTAAATATCTATCCAAAGAGGTTTGGCTTTGCCTACTTTTTAAAATGTTTCTAAAATGACTTAGGCAAATGTCATTAAACTGAGCAGCAATATGGCCAGTGTGAACCTTTTCAGGATGTTTTTTTTCAATAAAATCAGTCACTTTCTGATAATACCTCAAGATTTCCTTTATCAAGCAAGATCCTTCCACAGTGAAGCAAACACGTGGACTGAGACCAATGAACAGAAGGAACATGTGGTCATGGCAGTGGCATTGCGAACTAATGTAACATCTTATGGTGAGTTTTTGTTCATACTGTGGAGCAAAAATATGTTCGAATTTTGTGTTGTATCCTGAAAATTTTGTATGCTGAAGCGTTCGTATCCTGAGGTACTACTGTAATTTGTGCATAGTCACAGCAAAACTTCCCCCATACTTGTAATACGTTTTGATAATCATTACATGTTCCTCTATGATGTATCTTTCCATATTAACTAACTGAATGTTTTTACTACAAGATGTCACTTCATATGGCACTGCCAACCCAATGGGAGAAAAATGGCATGAAATTTAAATCCTGTGTTAATTTTGGAAAACCCTTTATAATGTAGACTTGGACAATTTTCCAATGTTTTAATGTGTATTATGACATTCTCAGGTAATAATTACATAATTACAATAATTTAAAATGGTAGCATTCTTTTTGGAGGACACTATATATATATAATAATGAGATTGTTGTAACAACTGCCCATATAGATTTCATTCTTACAGCATTAAATTAATATTAAACTAAATAAATTAGAAAGTTAAAATATTAGAATATTATAGTATCAGAACATATTTTTAAATTACAGCACTTAGATTGTTTATTTAAAATAAAATAAAATTTAATAGAATATGCAAATATTTATAAATAGGAATTCACAAATTGGATCAATAGATGTTGAAAGATAAATTTGGCAACAAATAATAATACCAATTATACATGTGTGAGATTCTGAATATTTTAAGTTAAATTATTTTAAAAATTATAGAAATTTTTTTAAAAATTAAATAAAATAGTAATTTGAAATTTTTATCAAAGTTAAAAATCAGAGAGAACAAGGAACAAATGTTTCCTGTGTTGACAGTCAGTTCCTGAGAGAGATTTTATCTCCCATGTCTAAAGGAATGACTAAGCCAAAAAGACTCATCATGACACACAGTCAGATGATATTAATCCATAATCTCTGTTGGAAGAGAAAAATAAATATAAATACAGGATATGTGCTAAACTCCATGCACATCACAGCAGCACATCACATCACTATCACTGTATCCTCAAGTTAACTTAGTGCCATACTTTATAAGATTGAACTTTTGCCCAAAGACAATAAGGTTACAAGTCAAGAATAATATGGAGGTATTATAATCAGTACTTTTGTAAACTCTCTCTCAATCTTTAGGGACCTAGTTTAAGGTTTTATCAGTAAGGATAAATCATAGCTAGATGTATTTAGCTAGTTCATTTGTATTCTTTGTTATTCATTAAAGTTTTGTTAATTTGTTGACTAAACTGGATTCTAGTTTCCTCACAGACTCCTATCACTTAACTCACGTGTCTCCCCACTCAAATGAGCCCTCCTAATTGGAATAATAGAAGAATCATGAGTTAAACTGCAAAATAATAGTTAAACTGGTGTCAACATCCTGACGTGGATCTTTATTTCACAATCTAGATCCTTATTACTGCTCATAGTTTAGCCACCCTCTGATATAGAGATCAGATCTCATGATCTTGTGCAGATTAAGTGGTCATTAGAATTTACCCATGACCCCCTGTTTGTCTCACACATGACTGCATATGTTTTGCATCTATTTCCATTTTATTTTAGATTCCTATTAACTTCTAAATATTTTTTTATTTTCTAATTTAATAATACACAGTAATCCCTTCATTACTTCTTGTGATTAACATGTTTCTCAAAGTTAACAAAGTTCATAAATTGATAAAAAGTTTCAAATAACTGGTTAAAATTCAATTAATACAGTGTTATTTTTAAGAATAGATTCATATTTCTGAGCTACCAGCACATTTGGTAAATACCTAACATGAATGAACACACACCAAACAACAATAAGCTGCTATAGATAGTTGTATGCTGAAAAAGAGAAAACAAGACAATCCAAACTATAGTTTCTAAATATTTCTTGAAAAAATATATTGGTTTTCATACATCACTTTTTATATTTGTTTATATACAATATGCTTTAATCTCTCTAAGATTTTAAATGTTGTATATATTCTTAATATATGTTGTAATTATATTTTATTAATAAAAGCAATAAAAACGACTATCTTAAAAAGTTAGTAAACATTTTGAAAATCTTGGAATTAATTAAATTAATATGTATTGATTATATTGTTCAATTAGTGCATAGTTTTCATGGGTTTCATTAAATATATTAATTGAAGGATTACTGTGTGTTCTCTGGAGAACTATTTTAACCAGTTCCATTACAATTCCAGATTAAATAATTCATATCCTACATTATTTTTCTGTAATTCTTATTAGCTTGTTGTTGATTGTTTGTAAAATTATTTTCCTTGGATTTAAAAATCAATTGAAAATTTATGCTGAAAAGAAAAACAATGATTACTCTTTAGTATAATGAATATATATTATCTAGATATAATTGCACAACGGTTTTCAAATATTGTAGGATGAGGACCAAGATTATGACTGTCTTGATTCTGTCTCAGCAGCACATGTCTTGTATTTAAGATGATTAGTTTAGTTCTGATCTAATAATAGAAAAAAAAAATGAAACCAGATTTAGTGTGGTTAAAATATATTTTCATATAAGAAGTTACAATCATATTTTATGCTTTATCTTATACTAAGACTATATATTAACTGAGTTACAATAAAACATTTAATTATTATTAACAGACCAATGTTCACACAATTATGGCATCTGAACAAAAGATGCAAGCTCTTATGCAGATGTTACAAGAAGCAATTGATGAAGCAACTCAGTTAGAAAATTATTTAGATGCTTATGATAATATGTTAAAGGTTTGTTTTCTTCTATTTAATAAATTTTGATTTATTTTTGAATTTTAAAATGATTATAAATTATTTCAGAATGTGCGTGACAGTGTTTTACATATGAAAGAAAAAGATGCTCTTATTCAGATTCAGAATATGAATAATGTAAAGTTGTTGACAGAATTACAAAATTTAATTGTAAGTAATAAAACAATTAAATGAAAAATAATTTATTATAAATTATAATAATAATTATTATTATTATAAGTTTATTAATTTATATAAAATAAAATTATAAAATTGAAAATGATATTACATTGATTTTATCTGTTAAAGAACGAATCTTGACAGTTGAAGACTGTGATGTAGTTATATAAAACTGCCAACTCTGATTTTAGCTCCTCTGTTTTTAAATCTCCAGCTCTGACTTCTTCACAAAAGTTCAATGTGTGTTAATAATAATAAATTCACTAAAATGATAAATGGTATCTTAGGTCACTTTATCATACCACATGAATTATCGTGCTACTTTTTAGATTTAACTCATATTTAAATATGTTTATGAAGTTTATATATAAGTTAACTTTATATCAGAGTCAAAGTTGGTACATTTTTATTGACTCAAACTCCATGTTTCCAGTTGAAGATAGCTGTTATATTCCAGTAATATATATATGCTTAGATCAGGGGTGGCAAACCTATAGTATATAAGGAGAAATCATCTGGCATGTAACATATCATGTGATTTCAATTTATTGTGTCTTTTTCAATCATGCTTTTGGTTTATCATCTGATAACCCTTTTATTCAATCAACTGTTTTACATTTATTCTATATAAAGCATATTAGTTTAATTTTTTTTAAAATATCATTATTCAAAGTCTAAAACTTTGGCACACATAAACATATTTAAAACTAACTATGCTTAACATATGGTAAACAGGGTATGGTAAACAGGTAACATATGATATGAAATTGGGTCATAGTTATATGTTGTGAAAGATCAGGTGAACAAATATTATAATAATGATTTGTTGTCTTTGTCAACAAAAATAATTTTTTTTATAAAACAATATTTTAACAATTATTAGTTGCATTATATTTAATAAACTAGTGCAAGTAATATGTTAATTGTGTGTGCATTTTTTGAGCTTCTTTTGACCCCTTCTTTTTAATTACATGTACAGTACAGTAGTTTATGAACCCTACTATAATTAAATAACTATGCCTTCCAGTACTTTTCCAGCACAAATATTCTTTTTTGACAAATATTTTTTGCTTTTTTTTTAATAAGCCTTTCTGAGGTGTCAGGAATTTATCATTGAATGTTCTAAATCAGAATGATTCCAGTTTAGAACATTCAGCCAGTGAATTTCTGACATACCTGAGGAAGGCTCATAAAAAAGCCAAAAACATTTATCAAAAAGAATATTTGTGCTGGAAAAGTATTGGAAGGTATAATTATTTTGTTATAGAACTGTATTCCAACTTGAACCCTTCCAACATTGAGGAATGGACTTGAAAAAGTTCTGCAAATATTTTTAAACTGATAGTTTATTTAAATGAACTTACAAGAACAAATTTGTATGCCACTAATATCACTAAAAAAAAGTTTACATAGACCTTGACTCCCTCCCTACCCATATACAACAATATACTTTTTGTGACCCATCTCCACCATAAACTGTACTTATAATTAATTGACAGCCCTAACATATTAAACTGTTCATGAATATCTTATCTAATTGCTTACTAGATAGAAGACTTTTCAAAATAGTTTAGTTTGAATTATAAAATTAACTAGACAATGCAGTATATTTATAATTATATTATCATGAAAACTTAATGAAATTTCTTTGTTTTGTATCAGAGTTATTAGAAAAATAGTATACTGATCATTCAAAAAAAAGCTTTATAATGTATATCTTTCTCATATATTTTATTAATTTATTTTGTTTAATATCCATTTTTATTGTGTTTTGCATTACAACTTAATTTAAACTTTCTAATATATTTGTTTTTATATTTAATGTAATTTTATCATAATTGATTATTTGTTTAATGTTCTAAAATATTTTTTGTGCTTAAATTCTGATAATAGCTATTAACANTTTGATTTCTATTTAAAAAAAAAAAACAATATTTTAATTGTTCAAATATTCTTTGTTTTAGTTACACTTTATTTCAGTTTATTTTAACTTTTATATTACTTCACTAAGGTGATTGGGCAGCAATTTGAAAAAATTGTAGACCAATAAATTCCCAGTGTCATCTGTCTGTCCTTCCTTAATCTTGAGAATGGAATTAGATAGATAAATGTTTGGGCCATATATGGAAAGCTTAGGGTTGGAGGTCCTGATTAATTATATGCAAACTTTCAGTTTGCACTGGAAGTCACTTTATTTCAATTAAAAAATTTTCCCCCAAAAAGAGTTAGATAGATGGCCAGCACAATTCTATTGTAACAGGAAAGGTATGTTGTACAGGGGCAAGCCACTACTAATTTGGGGTGGAGAGCATATATCCATCATGGGCAAATGCGGCTCTTTTTGAGTTACATGGCGGCTCTTGCTAAAAGTTGTTAATTTCTGCTTTTTATTATTATTTCCACAATTTTGTGAAAATATGTTATTAAAAAATTCAATATTTGTTTTATATAATATTTATATTACGTAATAAAATCGCCATACAGAACTGCAGTACAGAACTGCGGCTCCCATGCATTTTGCAAAACCTACATTTCGGCTCCCACCCCTGGCATATATTTTAAATTAAGTTAATTAAAAATATGATTGAAAATTGCAGTCTGGCATTGTCACAAAGCCAGGCTGCAATTTTCAATCATATTTTTAATTAACTTAATTAATAAATAATTGCTCATTTTTTAAAAATTTAATTATAACTTTGATACTTTTGACTTTATTTAATTATAGAGTTGATAGTTTGACTTACTTAATACACATGTACAATCAAACCTGTCTATAACAGAACCTGTATATAGCAGAAACCTGTCTACTATGGAAGAGTTGCTTAGTCCTGTGGGATTCCATTATAGACAGGTTTGAGTGTATATCTATATCTATAAATGAGAATGTTTGTTTGTTTGCTATGCACTCCGAGGCCATCTGACCAATTGGTATGAAACTTGGCAGTTCCGTTAACATACTACTCATTTAGATAATGTCATATGTACTACCCCAAAATATTTATTGGATTTTTACATATAAATTAATTTTTGTCTCATTGGATTGGCTGAATTTACATGTATTGCCATCTATCGACAAAAAATTTAAAAAATAATAAACTCAATATAATTCATACCAAAAAGGATATAATTAAATAAAAAAACAACAAATGTTATATTCACTTAATTAATGTGACAATGATGTAGTGAGGAGTAGACACACTAAATTATTACTTTGATGAGTAGCACATAGCACTCCCTTGCATTAAGTTGAAACTGTTACACTGTTTGTTAATTGTGGGTTCGCGGGTGGCCACATGTAGTTTCCCAGATTTCTTCAAGTAAGTAACACTAAATAGGGGCCAGTTTCCCATAAAACTCCTCTTGGGAGGCATCCCACGTGTCATGATGCATAAAATGACAATACAAAATTACCAGCAAGCACAAAATACATTTTAAGAAGTTTTCAAGGATGCCAAGTTCAAATATTTGGTCCATTTTTTTGTGAAATTTGATTTGTTGTTAGATTACTGTTTGATATTCGGCTGTGAATAGTACTGCATAGTACCATTCACTGAAAATATTAGAGATACTTGACAATGAACTTGTGCCATTTCATATCATCAGAGTATTGTGAAAAACTTGACAATGATAGGCTAAATAACCAAATTCTTTATATGGTTTTTGTTTTAATATTTGTTGTTTTTATTTTTTGCCTGGGCAATGCCAGACTTATGTAGACAGCGGACATATAGGCCCTTAAAAGTGGCGTTTTAGGTGCTTAAAATAAGCTCTTAAATTGCGTCGTTTAGGCTTTATAAACAAAAAATAGGTGGTCAAAATTTGCACAATGAACAATTAACATATTTATCAAGACAATGAATTTTTTATTTAACATGTGTATTCCAAACAAAAATGCACGTATTCAGAATGATGCAAACACAAAGGTAGACAAACAATTATCTTTACATTTTTTATTCACTCTGTTTACCATAGTTAGCTTCATAATATATTACAAGTATTTTTTCCAAATTTTCAATAGAAAAGTTGCAACATTTGTCATTGAGAATTAATTTATATGGAGAGAAAGAACATATAATCCGTTAACTTCAGTAGATGTGGAACACATCTACTGAAGATAACGGACAATATTTCAACCTTGGAAGAAGATGAACTGGGAATTCACCTTCAGTTTTGCTCTTCTTTCCTGCCAAAATATCAGCCACAATAAAAAACATTTTAATCCAAGTCTCTTTCAAAGCACTGCTTTCAACTCTTTCTTCACTTTTTTTGCAGCAGTGCCTGGTGCATCACAAAGTTTCTGCTTAGCTCTGTTGAGGAGATCAATTTGTTCATATATAGGTTTCCCACTATTTTCAAGAGCAGTAATAGTATCTGCAATGAATGTGAAATAACACTTGATGTACATCAACTTGTTCTGAACATAAATGTCATTCAAAATTTTCTTGGCTTTGTATAGTCCGCTAAAGTGGCCAGAAGTTTTTGATATCGAAGAAATATTCACTGTAGTAGTTAGTAGAAAATCTTAGTCATATATATGCTAAGGGAAAAATAGGCATTTGCCTAAAATCTGCTGTCTAAAAATGACAAATAAAGCATCTCTAATGCTATATTTATTAAATAAAAGTATTTATTTTAAAATATTTCATATAGTTTTAATTTTATTACTATAAAATTGCATCAAGAGGTGTAATTTATTTCCGTTGTTATTGTGTTCTAATTTTTTCTGCTTGGGATATGCATGCACTGGGACTTAAATATAAGTAATCAATAATAATTAAAAAATGAATCTGTCTGATTGCATTTTCATGAAAAAAAATGAAACTTAAGCAGTTTAATTTAAGAATTAAAGTAAACCTTTTCAGAAAATGAAACAGAAAATTAATAAAAACTTTTTAAAAATACGAAAAAAGTCTAAACTTTATGTTTTAGGCAAAAATAGGCAGCAACATCAAAATAAGCATTTTTAGGCATTATAAAATACCATTGTTTCGGTCTAAATGTTCATGAAACATGCTCATACAAAATCTTAGCCATGTATATGCCAAGGAAAAAAATAGGCATTTGCCTAAAATCCGCTGTTTACTTATATGTTAGTGTATGTATGTATAAATATTTTTTTTATTTAAGCTTTTTTTTCAAGTTAAAATATATATATTGCAATTTATGTATTTATTTATGTTGTTTTATAGTATTTTATTTTGGTTCAATTTTAAATGTTTGACATTCCCTAAACTTGTTTTCTTTTTCTTGAATTCTTAATTATTGAATTTAAAAACATTTGATAGAATTTTTTTTAACCTGAAGATGATCTTTTAATAAGACCAAAAACATTTGTTGTTTTAACTTTTTTATTTATTTATTTTTATTTTTAAACTTTTTCCACCCTGTGAGCACTAAGACTACTGTCTAGCCAATTGAAATGTTGCTGACTGTATTACAGTAATTAAGTTTAAAAAAGTATTTTGTGACAACTAATTATTTCAAAGATTATTATTTTAATTGCAAATTATATTTTTTCAGAATCAATTAGATCTTTCTCATAATCATAAAATGAGTCTTATCGAAGGAGATTTAAAAAGCCCGGAAGCCATCATGAACTGCACGCTAGCCGCTAAAGCACTTCAGAATGCTATGAATGCCCAGATTCATCCAAGTACGTTAACTTTTGTTTAAATTTTATAATTAATTAGTAAACTTTTTATGCCATTTTATTAAACAATTCTATTAAAATTATTTCTTATTTCTTCATTATGTCTTGATCATCAGGTTTGACAAAAATGGCAGCATATCAAGAACAGCGAAAACTTTTCGTAAAACTGTGTACGAAATTCTCGACTAAAATTAAAAGTCATTTGGTTAATTTGTTTAATCATTTGGTAAGTTTTTAATCTTGTTTTAGTGTTAATTAAGTTTATAGGAAATGCAAATTCTAATTTAAACGAGAAGAGACTTTTAAAATCCATTATATATTGCTGTTTTGTATTTTTATTTGGTTATAACCTAACCTTGCTTTGTTTTTATCTTTAAATTTTGGTTACAACCTATTAGGTTAGTAAATTTGATTGGCTAATTTAATAATGAAATGCAAATGTTTGCTATTGAATTTGGAGATTTATTTATTTATAGACATAGAAAATGTAGCCACATTTTAATTGCAATTATAATTAGAATCAATGCATCATATTGATAACTATATGTTAAAGATTAATTACTTTTCAAAGATTTGAAAGTATTAAATCTGATTTAGAATATTCCTGATTATTTTTATAATTAAATAAAAATAATAATTGTTACTATATTGAATTCATTAATTTTTTTTAACATTTCTTTATTTTTTAGGGCAATGAATTAGGAGAAACTTTGAGTTTCTTTGCTCAAGAATTAACTTTGCCAACCCACACAGCTTGTCATAATGAATTACTACCATATACAGAGTTAATACATTGGTTAAAAGTTGCAGATTATTCATGCTTTTCTCATTTAGTTGAGGTAAAATGTTTAATTTTATTAAATATTTAAGAAAATTCATCAATGTCAATTATTAACGCGAGTGGCCGTGTGTGCAGGCGATCAGATCTGGGATCTAAATTTGGGTTGAGAGACAGTGTACCGGAAGTAAAGTACTCAGATACGAAAGTTAAAAAATAAATACCTGTTTATTTTCAACGAAGAGGAATACATGATACAATATATTGATTTAACCTATCTAGCTAGCAATCGCGAGAGAGAGAGAGAGAGAGTTTACAATTGTTCACGAGTTGGGAAATACCTGTGTTGATGGTGATGATTCTTGATTTGAGATTCTCAAATTGAGGTTGAGATTAGGATCTTCAGGGTGAGGATTTGGATTGTTGGACCGGTCTGGATCAAGAAAGTTCTAGGTACAGTGGAAAGTAACGTAAAAATCCGACAGAGTACTGATTGAGCACAGAAATTTGCACTGACACAGGAAAAATTTTGATGACTAATCCAAAAGTGACTGGCGACAACTGACTTTTTGGCTGTCAAATCCAATATCACTGCAACATCGCCTGACCAAGAGGTCAGTAGATCACGGGAATGTGACACTTTCGCCATTGAGAAAGTGTAAGGGGAGATTTTCTCAGGTAGCTGAAGACAATTGTTGAGCAAGTATGACAACATCGACGATTGATTTTTGTTAAAATTCAGAATATCACAAGTGTATTTGGTGTCATAAGTGAGAATATAAAGTTTTATTATGATACAAGGTGTGAGACAGGGATGTGTATTATTGCTTCATTGTTTAATATATAGATTAATGAATTAATAGAGGAATGGAAAAACCTAGCACCACTAACCTTCAAAATATACATCAATGCAATAATTTATGCAGATGACATTACCATTATTCAAACTAAAAAGTTTAATTATGCGATATGCTTCTTGTCTAGTCTTGTATACAAATATACGAGCGCTAAGACGGCTTTTCTTTTTCACTAGACTTATTACACCATCAATGAAACAGAAAACAAACTTTAGAAAGACTTTTTATTTATTTGAGAATGAATTTCGGATAATTATATCCCTTTTCAACTCGTGTTACAACTATACAGGGAAAATTAGCATAACGTGTACAAGTTAGTAAAAAATTTACTATAATGTTACAAAATTGTAGAACTTACATGAGACTTACATGGACTATGAGACATGCAGGAGTTGTGACATTAGAAAAAATATGGATGGTGATTATTGCTTAACAGGTATAAGCTACAATAATGATTAAATTGGAAAAGATTTACAAAAGGGGAACAATTAACATAGATGTAAAAAAATTTTTGAACTTACAGCAAACATCACGGCCTGGTACATAGTGTTGGAAAAAAACATCCTGGTAAGCATGACACAATGTTGAGTTAACAGAAACGGAAAGGAGGGAACAGAAACAGATTGTTTTAGTTTACAGTAGAGTTTCATAGGATGGGATGGTCCATAAATTGTAAGTGGGAGAGGATGCATTAGGAAGGCATCACCTTGAGAAGGGGGTGAGGTAGTGGGTGGGGTGGACATAAGGGAAGGGGGATCGAAAAAAACAGGTGTTTTGAGGGGTTAGGGAATTGTAGAAGAGTGGAGGAGGAAGGGAAAGTGAGACATATGGGTGCCCTGCTGGGTGCCGTATTTTAACACATTAATTAAGCACTATTGACACCCCCTTCTGGGTTTCTTTTGGTCAAGTATGGATACCAAGTTTCATGTAGTTTTTGATTAATATTATTATTCATTACACTGTCTTTGTTTTTAAGGATCTCAAGAGGTTCATACCACCTCCTTTTCTGTGTATGTAATTCTTTTTTGACAATTTTTACAGTTTCTTTTAAGATTTGACAACCTTCATTGTTACAATGAACAGCAACAGTTGAGTTACAATTATTATATTTAATCGCGGCTATGTGTTCTTTAAACCGGGTCTTCAGATTTCTACCAGTTTCACCTATATATGACTTTGGATTAGTGCAGTTACAGCTGAGTTTGTAAATTACGTTTTTTTGGTCCCATATATTAATATTATTATTAGTACTATGGGGTAACCTTAGCACCAGAAACTTTTCTGGTGCTAAGGTTATACCATAATTATGTGATATGGATTTGATTCTTTCAAATATGTTTTGTTCATATGGAATTTTAAAATATTTTTGAGTGGTGTTATTGTTTTTGTGTTTGTGTTTTTTAGTACCTTTGATATTGAGCCATTTGCTGAGTGTGCTTTTGCTGTAACCGTTCATTAAAAATATCTTTATTACATCTTGTATTTCCTCAGTTCTATCAGTTTCACTAGTGGTGCATTGTACGATTTTGTCAATGTACATGTAAAAAATGTTTTTCTTTATGTAATACGGTACCTCAGAAGTGTAGTGTATGATACTGTCAACGGTGCAAGGTTTTTTGTATTTTTTAAAGGTGGTTTTGTTGTTAAACTTAGTGACGAGGATGTCTAGGAAAGGTAACTGGCAGTTAATTTCGGGTTCTAAGTCAAAGTTCTAAGTTTGTAAAAAGGAAAGGTTTGTAAAAGGTTCTAAGTTTGTAAAAAGTTTAAGACAATTTAAAAAGTTTAATATTTGCATTATATCAGTTAAGCAGCAAATATTATAAAAATATCTCTCCAAAAAACAAAAACAATAGCTTTTACAGGAAGAGATGTAGTCAAATCAAAAACAATCTTAGACAGTACTATCAAATATTTAATTATTTCGTGACAGTTGTAGGAGTTACCATTTAAACTACAGAATAACTATGTACAGAATAAATTTGATCTTGTCACTAATCTAAATCATTAAGTCTATCCTCACCAATAAACACACAGATGCCATCCATAAGATGCTGGACAATCTAAAAATCCTTAAATCAATACATAGTTTAGTGGACAAGATTATCAACCTCAGGCTGGACTTAAATATTTCCCAACCAGCAATACACCCGGCCAACATTATCTCTAACAACTTTGACCTACAACACCTTCTATCTGTAAAGGGCCTATGCATATTTACAGATGGTTCAAAGGCTCTGGGGGCAGTTGGCGCTGCAGCCTGTCTTGAAGATCCCCATGAAAAATTTTTCTGGAAAGCTGCTTACAAATTAAATGAAAACTGTACAATAAATCAGGCAGAGTCACTTGACATTTGGAAGTCACTCAATCATATCCAAAATAACATCCAATACTATAAAGGTAATAAAATCTACATTATTAGTGACAGCTGCATGGCACTGCACCAAATCAAAAATGAAAATTATGAACTTCCAATCATCCAGAACTGTCTGAACACCATAAAGTCATTGGAAGGAAAGGCTCACATAACCTTCCACTGGGTCAAGGGACACTCTGGTACCAGTGGAAATGAAAAAGTTGATAAGCTTGCTAAAAATGCCCACATTGTAGCTTCTAACTACTCGTACACAGCAGTTCCAGTCTCCTTCTTGTGCAATGAACTTCACTCTGTCATCATGGCTTGGTGGCAATCTGACTGGGAAAACAGCCCCATTGGACACAACACCTTTCAATTTATCCCAGACGTCATCAGGAGGCCTCACCTGAAGCATCTGAGCACGACTCACGTTCTTACTCAAATCCTAACGGGGCATGGTAACTTCAAAAGTTATTTACACAGGTTCCTTAACAAAGGAAATGGACTATGTGACTGTAACATTCAAGAAAAAGATGACTCTTTTCACCTCATCTTTACCTGCACGAAATTTACTCAACACCGTCAACCGCTACTGTGCAAGGTAACTGACAAGGGGCACCATTGGCCCTGTTCCCTCAATGCTCTCATTGAAGACAAGGATAGCTACCGGACTTTTGTGCAGTACATTAACAACCTGAGGATAGCAGACTAACATATTCCAATCAACGGACAGATTACCTCACCAATATCACCCACGTCCAGTAATCAAGACTTATCGGATCTCATCTGAAATCCCTCCACATCATCATCACATACGGTCTACCTACTCTTCGCTGTGCCAATCCTGGCTCTCCATTCTCAGCATACAGGTTCTCTGCTTTGTCTCTCATGTAAGCCTCATAAGGTGCCACCTATTTCATCTGTCCAATCAAATTGTATATAAGCTACCTTGTTAATTGTATATTATTTTAAGCTGTTCATTAATTAGTTCCCGGCAGGCGCCCATGGATTCCTCCTTTTCTTTCTATCTCTTTTCCCTCCCCCACTCCTACACACTTGCCCCTTCTCTTTCCTCTCTTCCCTCACTCATCCCTTTCTCCCTATCCTATTCCTTCCTTGACTATACCTTCGAGTTCGGCCAATTACTTTAAATCTTATGTCTTATGTCACTAAAGAATAAGTCATGCATTAGTTTGACTTAGCAGGTAGCTTAGGAGCAATTAGTTTAAAAAATTCTAACTGAGCAGTCATGTTACCAAGAACAATGATATACAAGATGGAGTGAAAATAAGTGAAAAATGTGGGACAGATTGGAGTGTCAAAAAAATATACTAATATATCAGATATTTGGTAGATATTATCTACAATATTTAAATATAATGTAAGTAAATATTATTATTAATAGATATTTAAGATATTAATTTTTGATATAAAATTATAAATAATGTTAAATTACATGCTACATGTATAACACCAGTTTAAAAATCTAAACATCTAAATCTAAATTAGTTTTTTGATTGAAGCTTTGTGTGTGTAAAAAAAGAAAATATTAAGCATATTTGAATTGTATTTATGAAGATCTATTTGTTTTTTTATAATGTAAAAACAAAAAATATTACTTTTACATATATTAATCTATAGTAAATCATTGCTAACTTGGACCACATAAATCGATCAAATTTTTTTTCGAAAAGCTGTACAGTAATTTAAAATTTTTTGAGAATAGAAAAATCATAGTTAATGAATGTTTTTGATATCTGGAAGTCTTTGTGATACATGCATTACATTAATAGCTATAGTCAGTAAGTTACTGAAGACTACGTTACTATTAAGTAATTTTTTGAGCTCACTTTCTATAATAATAAATTCAGCAGCATAACCTGCTAAAGCTCAGTAAAATGTCTGTATAGAGCTGATCATGACAAATTACAGCACTGTATATCCATCTTTTCATTTTTCATGTCATCAGAGAAAAGATCCCACTAACTCTGGACTTTTGTTAACTCATACAACCTTCATCCTCCAATAGTTTCAGTTATCAGGAGTGTTCTGTATCATTTTGAAATAAATGTAATTAATGTTTCTGTAATTGCTTCATACCAAAGAAATACTTACCCAAAATTTTTTCACAAAAATATTTGGAATGAATTATTTTGCATATTTTCTTTTTATAATTTTTCTTCCCCTTCTTATATTTAGTCTTGGTAAAATTGTCAATATTTACTAAACATGTGATGCTAAATTTAGATGAATTTTGAATAGAATAATAGTTTAAAATAATTTTTGTCGTTTTGAACACCATATATTGTAAATACACGAACACTAGGTAATCTTCATTTTAAATTTATTCAATTTTTAGTTGAATAAATTTAAAATGAAGATTGCCTAGTGTTCGTGTATTTACACTATATGGTGTTCAAAACAACAAAAATAATCACCGACACGGTTTCAAGAATGTAAAACAAGTTAAAAATAAGTTAATATTTTAACGACTTAATTGAAAACAATAATAAGTTTGGATAAGTCAATATGGCAATGGTTAAAGACAGCAAGATTTCTCTGGAGCATATTGCTGTCAGCAGAATGAACTCAAAAATAGTGATTTCTCCTATCGTTTTGAGAATTAGAATTTGGTTTTACTTTGGATTCTTGTGATTTTTGTGGATGTCAGAAGCAGACTCCTTCATTTTTCATGCACAGATTAACTTATATATTACTTATTTATTGAGATCCTGATTTATCAGACTTTAATAGTTGTTAGGTTTTATATACCTTTATCTTCATTATTCACTGTTTTTCTTTATATGCATATGTTTTTTTCCATACCTATTGCAATATCCCTTCCTGTTATTCATTTAATTTCCTTTCCAATATCAATCCTTGTACTTAATGATTTTCTTTAACTGTTACTTATAATCTGTCTATGGAAAGAATCAACTTTGGTATTAACCAATGAGCATCGGCCATTGACCATTGACCACAAGTTACTTTTGACTTCTTCCTCCTTTGTTAAGCACATCACATCATTATAAACAGTGTTATGAAAGTTTCGTGTTTTGGTATTGAAATACCAGGAAGTTTGTTATAGTAGTTGTTAAATTCATAATTCTTTACAGTTAATATATGCTATAAAAAAATTAACACACTTAATGGAAAAGTTATTGCTGTCTAGTGAGAGAAAATAAAGTAAAATTCACACATGGCCTGACATATTAAGCAAAAAAGTGCTGACATTATTAAAGAATGTGCTGATTGGTTTAACTGAAGCGACTTCATGCGTGACATGGACATTGTTCTCAAGTTGATTCTTTCCATAGACAGACTATAATGATTTTAAATATAGTATTTATCATTCTCTGTTGAGTTGTTGTTTAATCTGATTGTAAATTATTTTATAGTTGACAGGATAGATTGATTTTTTATTTTCAGTTTTATTAACTTCTTTTATACATAAATTATTAAGATCTTTAGTTTTTAAAGTGTATTTTTTTTATATACATAATCTAAAAGTAATTATTACTATTATACAATAAAACAAAAAACAATTCTTCTTATCTTCTACTACATTTCAGTTGCAAAATTAATATTTTAGAATAATTTAAAATGAAAATTAATATAATAATTTTTTCAAAAACAGGTGTACACTTCATCTCTAAGTAAGTTGTATGAAAAAGAGATTAAGAATTTTTTTGAATTGGCTAAAGAAAGGATATCTGGTAAAAGTGCAGATAAAAGAGGTAATTGGATATGAGAAAACCATTCAATTATTTTGTCCAATTAATTTAAATAATGGTTTCTTTAGCTCGCGTGTCAGGCTCGAGTCAAGATTTAGGAGGTAAAGTGAGCACAAAACAGTGGTCGTCTTCATTGCTGGGAATGGATCCGGAACATTTTGGTTCGGAACTAGATTTGGCAGAGAGAGAACTGTTTGATAAGGTAAAACACTTATCATATATAACAGTATGATTTTAAATGTTTTTTATGTTGCTCCATAAGTATTATTGTTACAGTTGATTGAACAAATGCTGAGTGCTTTGGAGCCAGTTTGTTTAGCAGAACAAAACTTTTGCATTAAATTTTTTGGTCTTGGTTCTGACATTCATTCCTCATCCTCTCACGTCAGTCAGGTTGTAAAACACACTTATTTTTGTTCATTGATACTTTTATTAAATGGCATAATTTGTTAAAAAGTTTGTTAAACATTTCTATTTCAGCTTTCGAATCAACCAAATACGGTCAGTCGTACTCCGAGTAGTTCCAACCTAAGCAGAACAAACAGTGAAGAATTGTTGTCGAATGCACAAAAGTAAATATTTGTTATTTTAAATTTTTTAGAAATTTATTGAGCAGTAAATATACATCATTATTTAATATTTGTTTTTGATATAAACTTACTTCCTAATATGAGGGAAAATTAATAAATAAAGTATAATTTTCATGACACTGTTACAAAATAACATGGAAGAATAAAACAATACATATTTTTTATGTGGTCTCCCTTCTGTCACATGGTCCACCAGTGTATAAGCCTCAAGTTGCTCTCCAAAAAAAGTTATTTTAGTTGAATCTTATGCCAAGTCCACACCATCTTATGCATAATGTTGTGTGACTCATAAGTCAATAAATAATTGCTCGTTATTTATTGACTTTTCCCATATTATTTATTTTTAGAATAAAATTTAATTACTCTTTCTCTATTGCTGTGAGATGCTCTCATAAAAGGTTTTATATTTTTTTATTATACAGTATTTACAAATTAATTTATTAGAATTTTGCATTTGTAAATCCTATTTATAAATTGAAAAAGAATGGAAATTTTTTAACTTTTAAATGATTACATTTATAGTAATTAAATTCTCATGCCACATTTGAAAAAATTACGATGATATTCATTGTGTGAGACTAATCGGGGGTAGGATGTTTACGAGGATGTTCCTCTCCTACCTCTTACTCGACTCAAGACCTTGAGGTCCGGTCTCGCTTGTCTAAAGGATGGGTTAAAAAGGGTTAGGAGAAAGGATCGTTAGATTCTTTCACCTGTCAGGATCTGACACCAATCTATCAATTTATCGTTGATAGATACGCTCATGGATGGGGAATTATCACGAGCGATCTCGTTGAGGACTTTGGGTTCAGTATGGAGTGGAAAATGTCGGAAGAAACGCACACCAATCCAAGTTCGTTAACAAAATACCCGTTTATTCCGTACATTTATACATAGTTAATAATTGGAATACAAATCCCTCTCGGGGGTTCAATCCGTATAGTTCATAAGGTAACGGCAAAGTATAAAGTAGTCGCGATCCTAACCGCGAGGTTGGAATATTCGAATAGCGAGAGAGAGCTTACATATCATCGCGTGTAGGATAAATACCTCTAGTTAAATCGTGGATGTAGTTTCTTGTTCTCTTGGATTTGGAATATAGACCAAAGTTCAAATCAGTCAAAGTTCAAAGTCTGTTGAAGACGGTGGCGACGAGAGGCAGGTAATTCACACACACACAGTATAGAAAATAACTTTTTCCCCCTATGTCGTCATCGCACTTGTCTTTTATATGGGGGCTCTGTTTTCGAGATTTCCCCCATGTACGTCACAGGTGATGATCTTCTTTGACCAATGATGGGCGAAGTGACAAACTTATGACACAACAGTTAACTCATCTTCTACAGGGAAGTATTGTCGTGGGAATGGAGTTGTTATGAGCGATTTTTATGAGAAAATTTGTCGGTTGTTTTTCCCTTTTTGTGTTAACCCTAACTTTTAATCTAATGAATAAAAATATTTGAATCTTAAATCCGGGCCCTCACAATTGTATTTTTTGAAATCTGTTCTTCAATTAATTTAATCCTAGCATATTAAGACTTTAAGTTAATTATAATTTAATAGAGAATTTTTAGTGTTTGTTTCACTTTTGATATATTTACTTTATAATATTATAACAGTTATATATATATATATATATATAGGATGTCCCAGAATAAGAATAACTTCTGCAGTTGTTGGTACATTACACTCTCCACAAGGTTAGAAGCAATACTTTATTAGAAAATGTTTTTGGTCTCGTTTACAGACCTGCTTCAGGTTCCACACATTTGAATTTAATAGTTTAACGAGTGAGAAGGAAAGTATGAGATTGGTTACTATTATGATAAGTTCCAGCTCTGAATGACATTGCTGTAGTGGGAATTGAACATAATGATATGCATGACACATGGATACTTCCTGTGGACTTCACGACAAAATGGGAGCTCTTTACCGTCACACCGGAGGCATTTAGTCGCAGAAGTTATTCTGGGACACCCTGTATGTAATGTGTGTTTTTAAAAGATTAAATACTTGTAGTACTGGCCGCTTTCATTTTACATGATTTGGTTTATGCCAACTGATAATAATGTGAATTTCAAATTTTTTCCACATTGTGTAGAATATTTTTTGCAACTGTTAAATACAAATATTTAAATTCCATGCCTTGCAATGTCTCTGAGAGCACTTAGTAATTTGCAGGTGATATTTTCCTTTTAGCAAACTAAAGTCTCCAATCAGATAAATGTTGAAATAAGTATCTCTTTTGCTTTCGTCTGTCGGGTTTAGCCATTGTGTTCTAACTAACCATTCCAGAAGTATCAGTTAGAACAGAAGAGCCGTACCTGAAAAGACAAGAGTTGCTTAGTTCAACATTTGTATGATTCATGACTTTAGTTGTTAAAAAAAAAATATAACTCTTAATCTACACCTTCCTATTCTTTGTCTTTTATTTAAAAATTAATACTTTGCCTTGCATAATGTTTAAATATGAATTCAGATGGACAAAGTGTTCTAATTCCAGTGTAGTAAGGTTCGCTTACTTGACAGCTTACCTCTACCAAGCCTTATGATCTGAGGAAACCTCTAAGAACTCTGATAGCAAGTTTCTGGGTTAATATTTTCTTTGTTCTCCTCACCATTAACTGCTACATTTATGAATTTAATGTATTATATTACAATTTGCAGCAATAATTACTATTTATTTATTTTCATTAAGTCTACATAATGATATTATTGTCAATACATAGTTTAATCGAATTAGAATTTAGTATTTTTTATAGAATGTCTCTAATGAGCATTACCTCTAAATGTAAGAAAATATCTGTGATGAAAGCAAGTTAGATGATAAATATATTTTAATAAAATATTTTGTACTTCTCAACACTGATTACCAATGTTTCTTTTTCAAGGAAACAAATCAATGAAGAATTAAGGTAAGGTTAATTGATATTTACCAAGTTTTTATTCATTTAATTTGATTTAAATGTGCAATTTCAGGAAAATGATGGCCGAACTGTTTGCAGTTTTAGAACCGGAACTAACAAATTTCATTACATTTTATGATAAAATGGATGGTTTGTAAGTATTTCTCACTTTTATCATTGTTACATGAAGTGTTATTAAATATATCTTAGTTATATTTACATAATGAAACTTGCATGCCATATAAAAATAAAAACACAAAGATTGGCATTGAAACAGGAAATACAATAGACAAGAAAAAACAAATACTACTATTTTTTTTTTAATTGAAGGCTTTCCCGGTCATAAAATAATTTGTGTTTGAGGTGTCGATAAACAATTATTATAATTCATTTTCCTCTAAAGTCTTAGTTGAAATTTTGTGTTTTCGTATACATAATGAATATTTATCATTATATTTAATTTTGATATGTTTTAATATTTACAATTGTGTGTCTACGTGTGCATAATTTGAACAATTTACAACTCAAATCTCGATAAAGCACCCTTCTAAATAGCACAAACTCGCAAATATTCACGAAGAAATCTTTCTCAGAAGAATTAAGTAGACAATCCTTTGGTATCTGTGAATTACTAAATGTATGATTTTGTGTAGCGTGTAAAATATTCATTTATTTATTTTAACATTTAAAATCTTTCAAAGCTATTCCATGTATCTGTTGGTTCGACTGAGTCAGCATGTGATGTCTGCCCAAGATACGGGATCGTTCCTGAGTAAAATATTTGGCATCGCACTGGTACAGGCCAAGAGAAATTTTGACAAGTTTATGGTAAGAAATGCTTTATTCTAACAAAATTGACAATAATACTCACAGTTTAATTATTAATGCTTTTGATAATTCAAACAAATTTTTCTAGTCTTTGATTTTTAAGATTTTGTCATCATTAACAAATAAAAATGGATTTATTTCATTTTCTTATATGACTTTATACCACAAATAAATTGAAATTAGCAAGTAAATGAATTATTATTTTTATAAATCGTCACAATATGAAATTTTTTAATCAAGCGAATTACTTGCGACATTAGTTCCAATTTCATATTAGGATAAGTAACGAATTGTGAAGTAAAACAAGAAAATCTTAGTTTGGTAAAGTTTAACGACATAATTTCCCATCCAACCGGTACTTATTATTAGCCAGGAGAAGTTTGCCAGTGTTAGATTGTTAATAAAGCTCATGACATTCGTCTACAATAAAGAGATTAAAATAAAATATTAATGAAATGATTTATAATATGTTTACAATTAATTATAAATGTCCAAAGTATGTGGATCTAGAAGAAATTCACATACTGTAATTAGACATTTATAATTAATTTATCCCCTTATTGTATCGGGACCAGCACGGTAGGATCTTCATTGTGGTCTTTGATTCGTAATCAAAGATACACTAAAGTCGGCAAAAGTAGCCGGCATCCGGTTCTTTGCTACCTCGATTATTCACTTGAAAGGAGAGGAGCATACTTCAGACTTACATTGAACTAGGCATAAAAAAAGTATTTCGGTCAGTCTTCACCATATAGTCTGACTGGGATTTTATGTTATAATGAAAGTTCTGTTTAATAAGAAATTAATTTCTGCTTTAATAAGATTTGTTAAAATCTAAAATTTTAAAAGTAAACTCTTATTTTGCAAGATGAAAGAATGAATTTCTGTGTGTACTTGAATAATATAAAAGAAAACATAATTATTAATTTTTTATTCCTTTATGTTTGCCTCTATTCCAAATCATTTCTTTCTTTGTTAATAAATAATTTTTCTTATTTCATTGCAAGTGTGAACCGCCGGGGAGATCGGGATCGTCGACTCTCCCTTTTCGGTGACAGGTTGACCTGCTCACTTGTCAAGATGGCTAAATTTCGAATGCGGTCCCGAAGGGTCGGTATACTTTTTGTCAGGTCAAGTGGAGGAGGTGAGAGGGTCGTCGACGAGGCGTAGGCGATATGCGAGTAAAAGGACACCATTTAACAATGAGAACAACAATTTATTAGATAAACGAAAAGACAAAAAATTTAAAGAATATAAAAATCTAACATCGGGGAAGTGAATTTAGTTCACTAGCTCCTAACTCGCGGAGAGAGAGTTTACATTAATTGTTTCATACCTCTAGTTTACTTCCACGTAGGGGGAAAAATTTAGTCCTTTTTTTGTCGGTGATCGAGGCACACAGTTCGACGCACAAAGTTAAAGTTTCCCGGCGACTTAATTAATCCTTCTAGACCGTAGATGTCAGACTCCCCTGAGGAGGGGGAAAGAAGTCGCTTTTATAGCTTCGGACTGGGAAAATCAGTCGGGTGATCTCCCATTGTGTGAGATAGAGTTGGTCCTGCAGGTGTGGAGGTCAAAGTTGTTCCCGGGACTAAAACAAAATGACGAATTCGGACTTTAACTATAAACTTTTTGTCTTGTAGCAGAGGAATGTCATTGTTCGAGGGTTGAATGTTTATATGAACGATGAAAGTTATAAGTTTCGATCGATATTTGATTCTTTTTTCTGACAATGTTATTTTAACGTGGAGGCGACAAATTTATTTTAAATACGTTGAAAATTTAGGGAGAAAATGAACAATTCTGGGCTTATTCTAAGGTCGGATCTCACACAAGTATTTGAAACACAATAGTTGCATTATTGAATAAATGAAGAATCAGTGGAAAGAACCAAACGTCTGGATTATAATCAGATTTTCACTTGACAATTACTAACATAGTTCCATATTCTATCTAAATATATTAAATGTTTAAATATGAATTCAGATGGACAAAGTGTTCTAATTCCAGTGTAGTAAGGTTCGCTTACTTGACAGCTTACCTCTACCAAGCCTTATGATTGTAAAATAATTTATTCTTGCACAAAATTTTATTTTTTCATTTTTTTTTTAAAGATTAAGAATTTTCTGTTTTCTTTGAAAGGATTTTGCCCTCCAAGCCGAGACCATATTTAAAGAATCGGAACGTCGTACGGACCTGGATCGTTGGTACACCAAGTTAATCCACGCCATGTTCGACGAGATAGCCAGGGTGGCCATAGAACACCAAAAAACGCCGCAGGAAGTCGTGCTAATGGGTAAATTTACCAGTGCCGCCAATAAAAAGACACTTACGAATATTAAATTCTCAATTATTTGTTTTTTTAGAGAATTTTCATCATTTATATACTTTGTTATACCAATTGAAAATCGGTTGCTTGGAAAGCGAAAGGAAGGAAGCCAAACAGAAATACAACGAGGCCCTACAGGCCTACGTCACGCATTATTTTGGACGACCTTTGGAAAAATTAAACGTAAGAGGCTTATTCGAGTTACGGTGATCTTTTTTGGTTTAATTTTTCGGCCGAATAATTTTCTTGCCACGGGCAACAGTTATTCTTCGAAGGTGTTCAGTCAAAGGTGGCACAAGGCGTCAAAGAAGAGGAAGTGGGATATCAATTAGCATTTAGTAAGCAGGAATTGAGAAAAGTCATCAAGGAATATCCCGGAAAAGAAGTATTTTTTGGGTTAATTTTTATAAATTATACATCTATAAATTGTTTTCTAAATTTGAATCTGTATTCGATTAGGTTAAGAAAGGTTTGGAGAATTTATATAGAAAAGTGGAAAAACATCTTTGCGAAGAAGAAAATCTGCTTCAAGTAATTATATTCTTTTTCTCGAAATTAATTATTTAAAAATACCGTTTCGTAAGGTAATTTTACTTCTTTGTTTGTTACTGTTACATATATAGCATAGGGAAAGTACGACCATCGGTCGAAAAATGACCCCCCGAGATTTTTATATTTTTGGACTTAGAACAGCTTGAAACGTCCAGAAATTATTTAAACACACATCCATACATACAGAAAAAAAAAATTTTTTTTCTGTATGTATGGATGTGTGTGTTGGGGCATGATTTTGTTCACCCTGTATGAAATAACTCCTGTGCTTTTTGTCAAAAGTTTCTGAAATTTTGCAGGGAGGTTTATTAGGGGATTGATGGTTAAGGAAGTTAATGCCTGTCGTTTGTATCTCCAGTAGGGTCTGACTTAATGACGGCTTTACTCCTTATTAGCATTTATAATTTTTATGAAACTCATCCCTACATTCAAAATTAAGCTTTTTGCCGTTTTGTAATAGTTAAAAATTTTGAAGTAAAATATAATAGATGGCGCCACCAATTATCGCCGAGAAAGTCGAACAACTCGTTGCTGGTTTTTTTTCATTTGCAAGACGAAATATTGAGTGCGATTAGTTTATTTTATATTAATTAAAAATTACATTGTATCGATACAATTCAATGAAATTGTCAGATTGTTTGTAATACGCAACGAGGGACGGCGAATGGCCGAAGTGGTCGAGGCTTCGTCCACCATTTCGTGGGATTCGAGATCGAATCCGGGCAATCCGTTTCGGATGGGTTCCGAGTGGATAAAACCACTTAACACGGGTCGTGCGTTGGCCGGGTTTTCTTCGCGTCATTATCACCTAAACGGGCCGATTCTCGCATATAATTTGAGCGCCATAGAAAGTCCTCTCTCCCCAGGGGATTTTCTATGGCGCTCAAATTATACGCGTTGGCAGATTTACGAATCTTTTGCTAGCCTACAAAGAGTTTGGCCGGGTTCACAACGAAGACTCGCGCGACGGAGTCTGGCCTATCCGTTTATGAAAATCGAGCAGATCCACGCTCTTAGTCTGGAATAGCAATTTTTTTCCTCAAAAAATGAATTATTTAAGAAAAATAACTTAATGATAGTCCCGAGATTTTAGATTTGTATTTTAATTGATTTTTCTAAAATACACCTCGATAGAAAGTTCACGCAATATTAGTCGTGTTGCACGTATGCAAACTCGGGCAATTTTGATGCGTGAGACTTTTAATCAGGGAAAATATTAGAATTCTTTCCAACGCATTTAAATCGAATAAACGTAACGCGTACAACTTTAATATTAGTGTCTTTGCAAAAAACACCAACAATTTTTATGTTTGTTTGCATCTTGTGTTTTTGCTTCTTAAAAACGGCCTCGGGCAAAGCTAATCGTAAAGTTCCAGTAAATGGAAAACTAGGATCTGCTAAGTGCCGAATCTGGAGTTATTCCGGGCGAAATAGAATAGTCTGTTAAATGAACGTAACTGCGATCATCGATTAGAAACGATGGCAATCAATTTAATAATGGCGGCCATATTTTTTACTTGTTACGTTCAAAAAAGTAAGCAAACCTCCGTAAATACGGAAAAAGTTGGAATCTCGAGTGTTTCAAGCGCCCGTTTTTCTAATAACGGCACCCCCAACCTGCTAATTTTTCTTCTCGCGGCACCCCTACTTTATCAGTTACCGCGTTTTTCGTATTTCTAGTAACATACATAAGAAGCGTCGTCTCGCCGCTCGATACCCCGATCGAAAACTATCCACTTAGGTCCTCCCGGCCTTCAGGGGGTGTTATCCGTGTCTGGTACATAAAATTTGGTCTACATTAGTGTTTTTCACCATAAAGGTTTGAAAATTACAGGACAAAAATGGAGCAGTTACTGGTACAACAAATAGTAATGGCCTCCTCTGTCGTCTGACGGATTGACATCCCGTTACGTTTTATCTTATTCCCGGAATTCACGATAGGTTTTTTTTTAATAATTAACTGTTAATGTGTTTGACAGGTGGTGTGGCATTCCATGCAGGACGAGTTCATTCGTCAGTACAAGTACATCGAAAGTCTGATCGAGCGCTGTTATCCGGGTTCCATGATAACGCTAGAATTCTCCATCGTGGACATTTTGAATTTCTTCTCCGACATCGCTCGTTCTCATTAAGTTATTCTCATTCCTCTGTAATTAAATTTTCTTACATAAAATAAGTATAAAAAGTTATTCGGCGTTACCGTAGATTTCTCATTTAACTCGGCGTAACGTAATTTACGATACGTTTGCCAAAGTCGTAACTAACTACGGGCGTACGGAATGCCAATTTTTCAAAATGGCGGCGACCCTACGACGTTATAACGGTAATTAACAAAACAACTTTCGGTGTTCTCTAGTACAATTGAGGGGGGTGGTCCGGGATACGCGTTGCGTAATTTCGAGAGAGAGTACGCGTTACGGAGGTGGACGTTAGTCGAAAAGTAAAAATAGCCGATCCAACGTCGTTAGTCCCGAAAACAATGCGGTTTTCGGGTCAACGAGCGACTACATGAAAATAGTTACGGGAGATAATGGACAAATACGGTTCATTAGGATAGGCGTTAATTTTCTGCGGTTCGTCGATAATGTAATTTGGGGCCCCTTGGGGATTAAGAAAAGAGCATCCCGGACAAAATGGGGACGTGTTCCAATGCGCCAGCGCCCTGCTTTGTTGCGAAGAATTTCGTACATGGACCGGACATTAATTAATAAAATGGCCGTCGATAGTTATTAACGAAGAGAATAATTTCGTGAAAAATGTTTTTGTGCGATTACACACAAAGTCTCGGTTGTATATTAACTTCGCACGTATTACCTCTTAGTACTATTGTACTATATTTTAAAATATATGTAGGCCCACATATCGAGGGATACTCACCTTTTCTATGACTCGCTATTTCTAGGAATACGACGACGGGTCAATATCGTGGCAACAATATATCACGTATATTAGCCGAAACATTTTAAAATTCTAAACCGCGAGATAGCCAAATGAAAATAGATTAGAATACAAATTTTAGTCTCCCAGTTATCTAAGCCTAAACAAGCAAACAGAATCTGGAAGTTTTGCCGTCGACAATATGGAGGGGGAATTTGTATACGGCTGAAGTTAATTACAAGATTTCTCTCTATTTAAAAAAAATATATATGAAAACTTCTCTAAGCAATCGTTAATTTATAAAAACAAATACTTTTCGATGTTGCCGACTTTCGCCATCCCCAGAAAAGCGTATTAGATAGGTGCTACCGTGTATCGAGGCGTGGTACGTCGAGTCTTTCGACAATAAACCACGATAGAAATCAACTAGAGTTTACTTTCTCTCTCTAAACAGAGAGGCAAATCTCGTGTTTTAAAATGAAAATTTGCAATCTCTGTCTACTCCTGGCCGTCGAAGACGTCCGAAGTAAAACATCATCTATTTTTGGATTTTGTGCGCGGTAGTACGTAACACACGACATTAAGAAAAATTGCGTGACCGACCATACTAAAAATTCTGTATATTCTAATCGATTTATTTTTATTACCCCGTCGAGTTAATGTTAATAGCTACGCCGGTATTCGTGTCTATTTAGTCATCGGTCCTCTAAACTGTTAATTAACTTAGATTTAAATTGCTTTACTACCGCGTTAAATGGTATCGTACGTTATAACTCCCGATAAATCAAATAAATAACTTTTTGACCAATGGCTTACAACTGGAAATCGATCGATGCGTTACGTAACTTTCCAGCGCTGCAGATTCAATTTCTTAATGTACGAATTCCCCCTCCCGATTCATATTTTGCAGTTAGAACTTCGTACAGTCGACCCCCTATAACACTGTTGATTTTTCCATTTTATATGAATTCCGTCTTGTAGGAGTCACTTAGATTTTACAAATATTTGTGCCGGGCTGTGAACGACTCACGTATTTGTAAAATCTAAGTGACTCGTATAACATGGAATTCATATAAAACGGAAAAATCAACAGTGTTATAGGGGGGTCGACTGTATTACTATCGGCGCAATCGCGTACGTTTAATTAAACGAAACGGACGGAAATCTTCATTTATATTGGTCGGAGGAAAAAGAAAAATTCGTTAGTAGAAAAAAAGGGGTGCCCGGTTGTCTAGACGGAAACGTCAAACTCGAAAACGTGACGTGTACTCTATACAAATGACGGAACGGTGAATCGATTCAAAATAGGAGAGGCGCATAGAGTTTATTAAACTTAACGTTTGGGATTTTTGAATGATTCTATCTGTGACGTAAGGTGCCCGATTCGCGTGTCTTCGGATGTAACTTTTAAGAGGAGAGGCGCAAAATTTACAAATTACCTAGCGAAGAAGATTATCGAAAATTGTGTATTTAATAAAATTATATTAAATACATGGCGCGGGTGGAAACGTCGGTCGACGGTGTTAGTGCGTATTCGTTTCTTTTAAAACAAACGTAACTTTAACGTCATATTTACACGGAGTGGCGTATAAAATGAGAAAATATCACAAAGAACCGTTACTAGTGCTTTTTCTTGCGATGTTTTTCCTTGGATTTCGCTTCTTTCTCCGATTCCGAAGACGCGCTTTCCTCCGAAGATTCTTCGCTACTGGAACTATCGTTACTGCTGCTACTAGAATACGAACTCGATGACGTCGACGACGACGACGAAGAGGTCGAGGTCAAGGAAGAAGATTCGCTGCTCGAGTCGCTATCGGAAGAGGTGCTGTCTTCTTTGTCCGATCTAATTTTACGGTCGGATTTGAGTAAAACTTAACGCCGTAACGTCATTTTAAGGGTCGAGTCACTTACCTGGTTAATTTCTTGTCGGTGGCGGCTTGCCTGCAACGAAAAAAAAATTCTGTAAAAAATATCGTCGATATCTATTGTTTCTACCCCGAGTCCGGGGGTACGAACAAAGAGCACGTGACTCACTTCGACTTCCTCCCGTAATTCGGACGACAGAGCGGAGGCGGGGTCGACGCGCACGAACCACTTTCCATAATGTACTAGAGTTACACTACACCGCGACTATCCTTTATATCGGGTAGTGGACGGGAAAATAAGCTCCGATTGGATATAACTCGGGGGTGCGATTTGCCTTTAAACCATTATATAATAAAGACGTTTATCCCCCTTCGTAAAAGAAACGACGAGAAAATGGATGACAATATAAAATACAAGTGTCAAAGTCAATCTAACATCGATTAAATTCGATAGACCTTCGATACGAATAAAAATTAACCCATAAATTTACGTTTTAAATTAATTTGCCGGTTAGATTTTACACGTAAAATAGTTTTAACTTGTTAGAAAACCATTATTTTCAAAGATAGCAGAAATAAATTTGAAAGGGCCCAACATTTCGTTTGTAGAGTAGCAAATAACCGATAATGGCAGGTGATTGTATTAAATTTTAAAAGTTTTTTCAAGAATCTGTTTTCCTGAACAGATATTTTTTCATACTTTACACGACATAAATTTGCCTTATACCTGTATTTTGTCTCACCCGTCGAAACACTACTTTGTGTCACCCGACCCGAATGATTACAGAACAGTTTACCGTTCTACAATCGAAAGTCGTCGTTGTTACGTAAAGCTGGCTTTGGTGTTACGCGGTCCTGTCGATGACAATATTTATTCGGATTACATAAAAGAATTCGCCACTTTTCTCCCTTTTCGTCAGACGACTGTTTGCGTGTGGATAGTTGTTTGTCGTATTTATTGCGGTGATCGACTCCAGCACTCATTTAAATATCGATTAGGACGAATTCAATTTTTTCTAACACTTCTACCTTTCTCTCGCAATACAGGAATTTAATTTTAATGCCAGAAATATTGCTAAAAAATCATTTTTTTTTAACGTTGTTCTAATGTAAATTATACTTTGTACGCGGTGCTTTATTGGTAATTCCCTCCCCTTTAAAGCCGACGTCTGGTACCTAAATTAAACAATGCTCGACAGATCGTTTAGAATTTTGATTTTTTTCCTTCGATTTATAAATTCGATGAGCTTTTAGAATAGTTTTTTCGTTAAATTATCTAAGTTATTCCAATAAATTTAAAAATTTCTTTAGGATCAAATTCAAAATAATTTTATATAAACAGGCTATATGGCCCTATTATGGCCTAGCGGTAAGGTAAACCGTTCGAACTTGGTTAATTATAACTGCTAATGGTTTGATCTTCTGTGGAATGAATAGAGTAACTATTGTAGTTCGTGTTAGTACAGTTGTTTTTTTTATAATTTACATTTTATTATTGTGAAATTTTTAATGAAATAAAATTAATTAAGATTTCTTATTATGGCCTAAGCAGGCTACACTGGGAATAGCATTTATTAGATTGTTATTTATTTATTGCATAAAAACACAATCAATTTAATTTAGACAGTGGAGGCACAAATCACAAAGTATTGGAGTAGACAGACTAAATTTTTTATTTTATTATTGTTTTCTAACCATAGTTAGTTCTTGTTTATTTTATTGTTTATAAGTGAGAGTTTAATTTATTTCAGATATGGTCACTGTTTCATTTTTGATTCTCAAGAAATAAATGTTTATTTTAATCATAATTTGTGTTAATTACAATCATTTGTATGTAGGCTGTAAAATGAATGAATTCCAAATATGGCCTAATGGTACACTTTAAAAAAATTTTTTTTTTTTATGAATGAATTCCAAATATGGCCTAATGGTACACTTTAAAAAAATTTTTTTTTTTTTTGGATAATTCTAATGCAGTGATTGACCCACTGGTGACCTAGCAGTTCCGTCCCTGAACACTGGGAGTTCGGTCGTGGGTTCGCGTGTGCTGGGATGGGCTGGCCGGGTGGAGTTTTCCGGGTTTTCTCCGCGTCTGTAATGCCCAAATAGGAGCCAGTTATCCTTAAAAGACCTCTCGGAAGAAATTTCTCCCCTCGCGTAACATTGACTCGCCAGAGAAGGCAACCAAATTAAGTTGTCCTAATGAATGGTGCATAGAATTTTTTACGTTCAGTTTTTTAGAAAAAAATGTCAAAGCTTAGGTAGGCCATACTAGGAACATGTACCGTACCTTATAAAATGAATGCATGTATATTGAAAACTGCAAATTTTCATTTAAATTCATCCATTTTTATGTAAATAAAAAAATGAAATTGTTTAAACTGCATAAATTAAATTCCTAGTTGTAATGTCATTTTTTTTTCTTTTATTAGAATAGTGAAAAAATATATACCTCAAAAAAAGAACAAAATTAATATTAGAAAATATGCAATTAGCTTTTTTTTTTTTCAATCTTTTTCATGTCTAAAGTAAAACAGAGTAAAAATAAGCAATTATTTATTGTGACGTCGTCACAATGCAAGGATGCAATTTTTAATCAAATTTGTAATTTATTTAATTTAAAATATATGCTCTCCACCTCAAATTAGTAGTGGTTTGCCCCTGTACATCATACTTTTCCTTTAACAATATAGTGGCACCGGTCATCTATTAACTGCTTTCAGGGGAAAGTTTTGAATTGAAATAACATGACTTCCAGTTTGCATCAGAAGTTTGTGTGTAGTTAATTTCCCCCTGCCCCTAATGTTTTCATATCTGATCTCAGATTTCACCTAACTTTGTTCTCAAGATTAAGGAAGGAAAGAGACAGATGGCTGCATGACATTGGGAATTTATAGGTCTCCAATTTTTTCAAATTGCAGCCCAAACATTATTTTATAGAAAGATCTGATAAAATAAGAAAAAGATATTGAACAACTAATAAATTCCAATGAAACACTTTGATCATTTGATAAATTTATAAAAGATAATAACCAGCTTAAATACAAAAATTTATATAAAAAGTAAGAAAATTCTGATGCAAACAGAACTAAAATTAGCTGTTAACTGTATCAACTTTATACAGGTATTGTATGCCCATATATAAGCAAACTGATGTCTATATATTTAAGTAATGTAAACAATTGAGACATTTTACAGACTATGGTCTAATTTTTAAGGTTTCATACATTTACAGTTCATAATTATTAAAAAAAAGTTTGTATAATTATAGTTTATATTAAAAATATTTCTTAAATGAAAGAATAGTTTATGTACTGTACAATTAAAATCTTTTTTTAATTTTCTGTCATGTTGATATTAAGAGAGCAATATAAATTATCTTATTTTTAAAATTTACTTAATAGTTAATAATGAGTATTATATTATTTAAATATAGTTTTATTAGTACAATTTTTATTCTGATTTATTTTAAACAATAAACATGTAAACTGCATTACATTTTTAATCCAAGGACATACATTTAAAAAGTAAGCAAAATTTTTCATGGATAATTAGTTTTTAGTACTTAAGGATGTTAATGCAAACTCAAATAATCATGTTTTCTTGCCTAGAACAAAATTTCAAATTAATTAATGAAGCATACATGATTTATTATTAATAAAGTCATCAATATATTTGATTTTTAAAAAGTATCTACATGCAAAAAACAGTTTGTGTCACATTTTTCAGTAATTATGTATCAACTCTGCAGTGTAAAAATAGTGTTACTAGAATCAAAATTTATTGTATGTATAATTTAGGAAGTTTTATAATTTACTTTAATTTAAACTTTATAATTTTATAATTATAAAGTTATCAAATGCATGGTTAATAAAATGTTACATCATCTAAATTAAGATATATCTGACTAAACATCAAACACTTCAATGTTAAATAAAAAGTTAATAGTTTGAATTAAGTTAAACTGAATTTAGATTCATGAAATTAACATCAGATCAATAGATCAGAATAAAATGATATTTTGATTCTATCATCTTTACTTTAGACAATAAATGAAAATACTTTTATACTTGCTTTGTTTAAGCAGATTTTAATTTTAAAATTTGTCATATACATTAATATTTTCTTTTTAAAAATTTATAGAAAATACATTAAATTTAACATAATTTGCTTATTAATATTTTAAAATTTTCTTTTTTTTAATTTTGTTTATATTAGATTAAATGTTTTTGATTTGTATTTAAATTTCTTAACATTTAATTAACAGTAGTTATAGTTATTTGAGAAAATAACAGGATATAGTGAATAGAATCAAAATATCAAGTCATGTTACTTAAAAGTTTAAAAATTGTAAAGTATAAAATAAACAAATTTTAAGATAAATTACAATTTATCTTAAAATTTACCATTATCAACAAAAGAATTATGTACAAAATTAATGAAATTATAAGATAAACTAATTTTTAAAATCTACTTTCCAAATTTTTATATTGTTAAATATAATTCTTTATGAGAATTTTTAACATAATTTGATAATTTTTTAAATTAATAACAAAATTATACCACATATAATATACTATTGTATATTATATGTGATATAATTTATTGTATAATTTATATATATTATCATTTATTGTTTGCATTACCAAAACAATTCTGCTTACTAAAAATTATTTACATGCTTCTTTTAAGTGTACTCTTTGGTCAGCTTCAGGCAATTACATCCAACTCTGTATTTAGGTATAGTTAGCTCAAGCTGGCCAAATAGTAGTCTGAAAACATTCCAAATAAATTCTTACTTTTGGCTTCCTTAATTAATAAGCTGTTTGAGTTTACTTTTATTTCTACTTCAATGACATTGAACATTTAAACATATCTGTAAATTTCAATACATTTGATAAAATAACTGTTCTCATTTTCTGTAATTAATAATTTACAAAAATAACTATCAGTTTGTAAATAAGGCAGATTCGGCAACACCAAGGCTCATGCCTTCTATTGTTACTCAGATGATGTTACTCATTTAACTTATAATTACTTTAGTTACCTAATCAAAGTCATGCAATATGCATTATTATATCTAATTTTACTTTAAAGTAACAAAACTGACTGTTTTGGTATCAAGGTGTGCTGCAGCACTATAAGCACCTCCCTGGATTTGCCCCTATAACTTACAATATATGTATTATACCTATATAAAAATATTACAATGTTTCTTTGAATGACAATACTGTCTATCATTAAAATAATAAACTACATATATTAGGTGTAATGTATCAAAAGTGTTCATAAAATTATCATTACCTTTATTGTTTTGTCTGATATATATAATTTCCAATTTTAATGTAACACTACAGACATTTTTAAATGTATAAATTTGAATTAAAGTGATGATGTTTAAAGGTTTTTTTTTCATAAAAAATATAAAACTGTGTAAATTCTATATGGTACCAAAACAGACTTTAATATAACAATAACCAGAAATCAATTCATAAAAATAACCTTTTATGAAAATCATTTAGTAAGTTTCAAAAAAGACAAATTAAAACAATACTTTGATTCTTAAACACTATGTAATTTTATAATTTTTTTAATAAATTTTTATAATCAATCATGAACTACCCTCTTTATGATGTAAAAATATGCTATTAGTATGGAACTGTGTAGTAAAAGTGACAGATGACAGTATAAAGCAATGTTTCTTAACAGGGGGGCCGTGGATCCCTGGAGGTCCATAAGAAGTTCCGGGGGCCACCAAATTATGCAAAATTTATGCATATTTGTGTGAAAAAGGGTTCTCAACTAATGGTGGATATAAAAACAAAAATATGCAATCAATTGCAATTAGATGCCTGCATAGCATTACAAACAATTGAACCAAGAATTAACAAATTAGTTGAGGATATTCATCAGTAGAAATCTCATTAAATTATTTTCAAATATTTTTTGTTTTTTCTATGAATTTTTAAATGTTTCTAATTTTATTTTTTGTTAAAAATTAATGACTTTTTATGTTGAATTGTGAAGTTTGAATGTTATTTAAATAGATAATGAAATAATAGTTACCTTACGTTTTACATTTACTATATAAAAAATCAATTTATTATGTATAATTTAACAAATATAAATTATTATTAAAAAAATGGGGGTCACAAAAAAATTATGAAATATTTGGTGGGCTTCAAGTATAAAAAGGTTAAGAACCACTGGTATAAAGTAAAGCTAACGAGGATATATCTATTTGTGTTTTATTTAGTAAATATGAATTTTTTTATATAACAGTAAAAAACAAAATTTGATTTGAAACTTAATATCATATTGCATCTTAACCATGAATGAATACAGACGTAAGCAAAAAATCTTTTACTGACGGTACATCCATCTTTTAATTTTGTAACCCAAAAAGGAAACAATGAAGATCTATATATATAAAAATGAATGTATGTCTGTCTGTGTGTCCTTCATGCATTACCACACCGTTTACCCAATTGCCATGAAACATTGGGAAGTTGTTTAATATACTCCCGCAAAGGTTTCTGGCATAGTACATTTATCCTATGATAGATGGCACACATGTATACAAGCATTTTACTGTGTGTTCGATCGATTTCAAATTGTGAAGACCATTTTCCCCCTCCAAAAAATATCTCTATATATGCATTTGTTATTTATGATATTTGTAATAATTTTTGTTTAATCACTTTATTTCAACTTTTTTTGCTAATTATGTATTCGCTCGAACTTTGTTAAAACCTTAACTGTATCCTGAACAACAACTGAAGTTGTAGGAGGAAATTCGCCTATTTTACCAATCTAGGGATCCCCCTTTTCCAAATTTTAATATCAACTCAAAATAATTTAAAAAGACAAATTACAATAAAATGGTTTATTATCCAACTATCAGAAATTTCACAACATGCCAAGGAAGAGAGGAAGGAGCAATTAAATAATCAAAATTATAAAGGATTAAAAAATATAAGTAAAAATGGGGAATATCGCACTTCTGACAATCTTTGATGTGGGCTAAATTTAAAGAATCCGTGCTTCTCACATGTACAACTGTATGTGGCCAGCTCATGCATTGGAAAACCTTCTGATTTATTCGTGTATGCACCAGACGAAAAAACAAAAAATATCGTGTATCCACAAGCACTCCAATAAATAAATAGAATTGAAACGACACTTTGAAATGTTTTCTCGATGAAAATGAATAATAATAAGTTTCAATAAAAATGATAAAATGTAAATTTAATTTTATCATAACGAGTTTGCTTAAATTTTGTTTCTTCTGAGATCGCAGCAATGCGCAATGGGTAAGCTAGTACACAATAAATGTGTAAGCTGTATAAACATGTATTCGTCCATGATACCCAGTTTATAAATAATCCTGAGGTATGTTCTAAAATATCTTTACCACTTGTATATTTTTTAACGTTTTACGAACTGTACGTATTTTTTGATATAAATTTTAGTTGGTTGAAGTGAAGTGAGTATCGGGTTAGTGTTGTTTGTTTATATTTATTTATAACTTATAACAAGCACAAAATAAAAAAAATAATAATATTAGTCACATATATTCACAATTTATAATTACAAAGATCAACACACGTACACACCTATTCGTTCAAGAATCGTCACACACATCTGAGGGTCTGACCCTGCCTATCCTTCTTTTTAAGCACTCGTCTTTGCTCTTCCCTTTCTCTTTCCTCTATTGCTCTAGTCTACGTATGCCTATGAATACATCATAATACACTCTCACAATACTTTCGATTCGTCACTTTTCCGTTGTAGTTTTCCCATTTTACAATTACACGACTCATAGCCTGGTAATAATGGAGAAAAGAGACAGATAGGATGTCAGTATATGTCACAGTTATGATTTCACAGATTTGAGACAGCTTGGTAGCCCGAACGGCCCCAGGCTTTCCCGTGCACGCTAAATGATTTTCATTACAAGCATTTAGCTTTCCGAAGTCTATGACAACAATTATTTGGCATTGACAACTGCAAATTTTGTGCCAATAAGCTGCTTCAGGCTGAATATACTATTTGTTGCAACACTAGTTTGAATTTATTACACTACATAGTGTTTTAGAATCAAAGAAGAGTCACAACACGGTTTCAGATTATCTAAAACAATACTGACAAAAGAATCACAATTTCCTAAAAATAACTTCTGCTAATATCAGAATGTAATGCCTACATTTAGAACTTATTATGTTTTGGAACATAGCTGAAAATTTTGTAACATCAGTTTCTATCAGTTCTTTTGCTCAAAGTGATAAGAGAAATTAGGTATTTTCTATTACTATTTTTAAGCAGCCAAATAAGGAATTACTGGTGACATCACTCCAGAAACCAAAAACTAAAAAAGATTGACTAATGCTGAAATTTTAACAAATTATTTTTAATTTCCTTTAATTATTACTCATTTCAAATTCAAATAACTATTTAAAGAATTTGATATCAAAATTCAACTGAAAATATTAACCATTTTCTTGTTAATGTTAATTATATCTGTTTTTATCATCATCAAAGTATGTTGGAAGAATTTACATTTGTAACACAAACTATATTTATTAAAAAATCCTTAGATGATAATTATTACACTTACTGAGTCATGTACTGTTTCTTCCCCTCTTCAAGTTTTTGTTTCTTTTTTAAGATGGTGGTTCGAGAAGGCCTATGTAAGTATTTCCTTTTGCCCGTGCATTCGTAGGTCCAATGACCTTTTTCTAAACATTTTTGGCATTGAACGTTTGAAAGATTTGAAGTACTGTAAAAATAAAATATACTCATTCATTATTATATTCAAAATTAAAATTTCACATTATATTTAACAAAAAATATAATTTTCTTGTATTTCTTACAATATTAAAAATTTTCTTAGGAATGTAAAAAATTTATATAATACAATCTCTGAAATATAAACACAGAAAAATTAGAACAACATAATAATAAGACTAACAAATAAGTCATAAAAATATTGCTAAAATGACAAAATAAAATTTAGTAAAATCCATTATATAAAAGTTCTTTTAATAATCATTAATATGATATGAATGCACATCAGAGAGAGTTGCATGCAGACTGACTGCACTACAATAAAGGAAAAATTAGTTATCTATATATATAAAAACGAATGTATGTCTGTCTGTGTGTCCTTCATGCATTACTACATATTTATCCGATTGTCATGAAACTTTGGGAAGTTGTTTAATATACTCCCACGAAGGTTTCTGGCACAGTACATTTATCCTACGATAGATGGCACGCATGTATACGAGCATTTCATCATGAGCATTTCAGCATGGTTAGGAGTTGAAACTTGAAATTTGGTACACAGTTAGGGTACATCACAAGAATGCACACTAACAAGTGATTTTTTGAAATCCCCCCGCGGGGAAAGGAACAGGATTAAGGCTTCAACAATGGAAGTGTTATGAGAAAGCAACGTGCAAGATTTACAGGCATAGATGTGGTTTTTTGCGTTAAATCGAACATAATTTTAGACCCATCTAAAAATTTTCTAATTAGTCTGGAAACAGGGGAACCTAATTCTAGCATTCTGTGAAAACGGGTAAGATTGGCTATAACGTAATAATCTTAATCTTCGCTAGTGTTACTTTTTGCCCAAGCAACGCCGCACTTATCTGCTAGTATTTAATATAAGAAAAACTCTGTATAAGCATAGATAGGCTTTTGCTAAATAAGTTAGCATGAGCAATATTGAATTTGACATCATATCAGTATGACAAAATATTTTTGAAGTTTTATAGGTATTTCAAATTTATTAAATAAGCTTGTTGAGTTTATGTTTTAAATTGCATATATGAACTTAAACATAAAATGCATATATCTAAAAATTATTTTTATTTTGTATATATGTATAAATATATAAAATTAAATAAAACAAGAGTAGCTTTGCCTTTTCTCAAATGATAGAAAAAAACATGATTTAATATAACTTTAATACAGAACAGTTTTCAAGTATATTTAAAATTTTAAATCATACAAATATTTAAAAATAAAAGATGTTTGAATAATAACATAATCTATACATATATAAAAAAAAATTCTGTCTATCCTTTATGTTTTTAAAAACAGAGCAAATGCAACTAAATTGTATAAATAAACAAAATTGTCCTCTCATCAAGAAAGTTGTTGATGACTTTTTGTTTAAAAGTATCACTACTTGTACCTAGAGGTTTTTGATAATTATTTGACATTGTTATGACATTTTTAATTGTAATTTTTACATAATTTTCTACAAATACTTTTGAAATACCACAGGAGGAATCAGCTTTTTGGATCAATATTCATTATAAAGAGTTGAGTAGTTGTTGAGAGAAACAACCAGCACACAAATCATTCTGTAAACAAATTCACATGCTGGTTTTCAGACTAAGTTCTTCAGCCATGATACCTATTAGAATGATGAGTATTGTTTGATGCAATTGAATTTCCTTATCCAAAAGCTAAAAACATTGTATATCAATCAACTTATAATAAAAACTATTTTTGAAAGTAAATTTTTAGAATGAAAAAATAAACTAATTTTTTAATAAAATTTTATAAATGAAACTGATTCAGAAAATTTGTTCTTGCACAGGATGTTTTGTAACATTTAATTCATTACTTAAATCAGTAATTATAGATGATTAAGTGCTACAGACAAAAATTAAAACAGAATAATAATAAACTGGTAATATTAGGAGGTAATAAATAAAATGATTACCAAAATATATCAATTAATATTATGTTTATTTTCATTAAATCTTGACCTTATTATTAGTTTCTCTTTCCTATATCTCAGATGTTTTTTCCACAACGTTTAACTGTTTATCAGTGATTAAATTTTTTCTGTCATAATCTTAAGAATGAGTTAACTGCAATTTTCTATCTTTAAGTAAAAACATTGGCAACAATTTATTCATATAATAAATAAATAGTTCTTAAATGTTTTCATAGTAAAAACTAGATATTTAAAATACTTTTTATTTTCATCGAATGTAATGAATCATAGAATTCTCAATGACTCAATAAATCTAATTTAAAAAAAATTATTTTACAAAAGAACAAGCCATTTCCAGTTATAAAATCACTAGAGTTAATAGATTAACGTCTACAAACTTGCCATAGCAACTTCACAGAATTATAATTTCTTCTTTAATATCCTTAATTTAGAATGTCTAGAGTTCCTATTTAATTTGTCATATCTCAGTATTCTTCTTAACTTCTTTCATACTGACAATTAGAAATCATTAAATTACAGTAGGTGATCAGTTAACGAACAGTTTGGACTGCAAACAAATCGGACAATGAACACTTTCATGAAAGATTTTTATGTTCGGACAACAAACACATGTTCGGATAAAGAACACCTGACAGAACAATCACAAAAAGAAGCAATGCTGCATTTGTGATTTGTAAAACTATATTTTAATGGCATCTATACATGGTTTATGGAACGAGATTTTCACAGTTATATACATAACCTTTTTTTTGCACTAGTTAATTTCTGTTCTCTGAACTTTTGTTAAGTGCTTTTCTATACTTTTTATTTGAAAAACTCATATTATGATGGGCCTAAAAAGATTGGAGTGCCAAGAACTGTGTTCACTATAGAAAGTAAGCAAGAGATAATAGCCAAAGTAGAGAACCGATTTGGTGGACGCGGGATCGAATCTGGACAAGTCGAAAAATCCTCAGGAATTTTTCGGGGTTGGTCCATCCGGATTTGTCAGGTCCCGTCGCTCACCACCCGGCCACACCATTGTGGGCCTGGCTGAACCCATAACAGGCTTGTTAAAAGAGGCCCTCTTAATGCCCACAGGAAAAAAAAAAAAAAAGCCAAGGTAGAGAGTGGGCAGAAGATGTCTGATACTGTAGGCAGATGACTTCAACAGGTCTATGGTAGATACAATCTTAGCTAAGAAAGATATAATCAAAAAGACTCAAGCAGATAAAGAAGTAACGAAAATCACATTTGAGAAACAAAGATGTACCACCCATAAAAAAATGGAGAGATTGCTTATAGTTTGTTATTACATGTAAATATAGTAAAAAAGTAGTGTTACCACCCGTCCAGTTTTCATCCAGACAGTCTGGGAATTGACTCACTGTCCGGGTGAACTGTTAATTTTGTCTGATAATTTCATAGAAATTGTGAAATTACAATAAAACAAAGTTCTTGCAAATATTTTTACAAATTTACACTATTTTAACAGTGAAAGAACTCACACTCACTGAAACTCATCTGCAATTCTGCCATGTTAGTCTGTTTATGCCAATGTGTGGCGCGCAACCTGTCAACTTTTTTTTTTTTTTGCATGTACTGTACAATCATACACGTCTCCAATGTATGATCGTACAGTGTACAATCATACATTGTACAGTGATCCAATGTACCTGTTGTTTCTTAATTTAGGTTACTTACGTTACTCCCACGCAAGTCCCCAGTCCCTAACTGTAATTGATTTGGAACGGGCTAGCACGTTATTCTTTGCATTGTAAAATGACATAGCGTACGTGTCAGGAACTTCTGTTCAAACAAAGCCGACTTGCCGTCCGGGTCAGCGATTTTGAAAAGGTGGCAACACTATAAGAAAGTATATAATTTATTTATTTATTTTTGGGATCGTCAGAACGAATTAATGAAATTCCCACAAAAATCTATAGTAAATCAATAATCGGTTAACGAACAATTCGAATAGCAAACACGGTCTCGGAACGGATTACATTCGTTAACCGATCACCCGCCGTAGTTCCTTATAATTGTTTTTAGATCTAACTGTCGTAGAACAAAGAAATTTTCTTTTTCACATCTCAAAGCAAGTTGTCCCACACTATTAAATCTTGACTTTAAGATCAGATCACGTTACATCAATCGTTAAACCACTTTTTGTCCGATTATAGTATTAAATTATATTTAAATTGACTGGGTTATCAAACATGCAAGATTATATTTATTAACTTATCCCAAATTGGAATATGTTAATAAATAAAATGGTCTGTATATACTTCGGCGACTTAGTATAAGTATCCTTAAATACAATTTAATAGTATAACTCTGTGGCCAAACCGACAGTAAATGCAGGTGCAAACGCGACTCCGAAGCCGTCGGGAGCCGTAGACCACACCCGTAGGAGTAAAAAAGTCAAAGGAACCGAGGACACGTGACCATTCTCGAGAAGTAGCAATGTAGTATATAGTACGGTACAGGTTTTTACTCCTACATCTCTGAAAGTCCCAACCACCACAACTTCTACTAAACATATATACAGTTACTATTTGATTTCCTCAATATATTTGTACTCGTGTCTACAAGCAGATAAAGAATTTATTTCGTAATTTAAATGCCATTACATTTCTCACAAATGAATTATTACCGTATATTTTCCACTCGAAAGAGATCGTCTGTCAAAAATCGAGCAAGATGAAATATAAAATAATAAACCATTTATTCTTTATTAAACTTGTAATGAGTGACCAGAACGTTTGACTTACACTTTTCTTTTAATAGGTATGTTTAATAATCCTGCCATATTTCTCTTTTTCTTCTGTATTTATTTTGTGACTTCGTCTGGCGACGTTCTTCTCACTTCTTGTCCGAGAAAACTAATGCGCCCTCTAATGGAATATATTTTCGTAATAATTATATTTTATTTCTTACGAAATATACTGAATGGTACGCTATTAAAATATTTTTAAAAATTTAATTAAATTAAAATATATATTAATTCATAAAAACAATCATAATACGTAAGAAAAAATTATAAGAAAGTTTACATAAGTAAAGCTAAGCAGAGCGATTAATTCTGTCTTCCGTTCCCTCCGAATAGTTTCGCATATGGATCGGTTCCGGACCCAGAAGCGGAACTGGATTTTTCCACCTCTAATCCAGAGTTCAAACGTTATATTAATATAGATCAAATACTATTTAAATAAGTTCAATATCGTGTTGTTTAAAAATTTAAATTTTTGTCAAAAAAAAATTTAAATTAAAATGATATACAGTCGACCCCCTATAACACTGTATTTTACAAATACGTGAGCCGTTTACAGCCCGGTACACGTATTTGTAAAATCTAAGTGACTCGTACAACATGGAATTCATATAAAACGGAATTATCTACAGTGTTATAGGGGGTCGACTGTACATAATGATGAGCGCGTGATGGTCATAATGGAGAGTGATGATATTAGGGACGTCAAGTAATCGTTCCGGCATCAAAAGCTTTAATTAATTAACAGTGCTGTCAAAAATTATCATTAGGCCTATATACAGTGTTTGTATCGGTGCCAATGCCATTTTTAAACCCGTTTTACCAGGCCAAATAGATTTAAATTTCTACCTAGAGATGGCGCGATGTTACATTCGATTAAACAATTTCTATAAGAAATTTGAACTCGATTCGTAGTTTGTTTTAAATTCTGGGGTCATTAAATCAAACAGGACACGATAAAAAAAATTCTACCAAATAAAACCAATAAATAAAAAAAAATCACAAAAGCTGGAGAAGTCTTATCTGAGGCACCAATAAGGATTTTACAACCGTCGAATGATCTAAGAGACCGACATTTTTCTTTTATCCACCCGAGTTAATAAAACGTCTTGGATCACTTTAAAACCGGATACGAGTGTACCGGTATACCAGGCGGGTATATCCGAATAGGCGCTCCTGTTTAGGCATACCCGCTACGAATTGTTTCCTAAGACATGGAAATGTTTATGCTTTATTTCCTTATATTTAGCAATTTTGAAGGGTTACAATGCACGTTTAAATTAATATACAAAACAAAAGTCCGTAAGTCACTTTACCACCTTAAAAGGCATTTCTTACATAATACCCTGTTTAAGAGTTTGGCAAATGAATTGAAGATTTTCTGACCTTTCTAAAGGCCTTTTAAATCTTTTTTATCGTAAATTATATAAATGTAGATAGAACTGGATGAAATACGTTATACATCATTAGAAGAATTACATATTCCCGTATAGAAGTTGAGACGGAACGAGTGGGAACTTTAGGATCTAAGTTTAGGACTTATGGTGAAAAAGGGGCCGCTGCAATGAGCTCGTAGATCCTAAAGTTCCCGTCAGATTGGTGTCGTAATTAAGATTATTTAATTAACTAGGGAGAAAAATTAAACTAAATTATCTGCCATTTCCATGCTCCACACCTTTAACTTATATTCATAGCTTTGAATCGTTTACACACCACAAACGTTACGTGGTATGTAACCACAAGATGAACTTTTTAAAATTCATTTTTTTAATTTTTAATTTAATGATGCCCGTTTTATATAATAATTTGAAGCATTATTCTATCAAAAGTTAATGTTAATGGCTTACAGAATAAAGGCTACGGGACGTAGAACAGGACAGAACATCTGGCGAAATGCGTGTTTAAATACATTCGAAAAAGTATTATGCCGTACATGAGAGGTTCCCAATACAGTCGACCCCCCTATAATACTGTTGATAATTCCGTTTTATATGAATTCCGTGTTGTACGAGTCACTTAGACTTTACAAATACTTGAACTATGAACGGCTCGGGTATTTGTAAAATCTAAGTGACTCGTACAACATGGAATTCATATAAAACGGAATTATCAATAGTGTTATAGGGGGTCGACTGTAATTCCCTGCATCGACCCCTTTCAATATTATACGTATATATATTCTTACATAATTTTTAAAAGATATCTTTCTACACTTATTTAAGAGCAGACAAACAGTGTGTAAAATTTTTAATATTTTAAAAGAATTTTTTATATTTGCGAAGTTTTATTGACCCCGTTGGGAAATCTCGATTTACATTATCTTACGAACTTAAACGAGTCACTAAAATAAGAAATAAATAAACGTTTATTCCTAGTTTCATTGACACAGAAAAGCACATTTTACGTAAGTTATGGTGTTAACCTCAATTTAAATTGCTATAGGGAAGTTCTGAGTAGACATACTTTTATTTTATTCGATTTAATAACAAATACGATCCTCATATATATCTAAGTATACAGGGAAGTTTAATTTGTTTTTTTTTCTTAGGTTAAGAGTTGAAAATATACTTTACGTGTGTCCAGCGAATACCATACCAGGTATTTTCTTATCTGTTTATTTTTTATTATCACGTAAAATATTTGAATTCGCCTAATCTAATCAGACATTTTAACATTTTGACGCACTCGATTTAATAAAAGGTTACATACAGACAATTAATCCAAATTAATTTTATTCTAATAAAAGAAGGAGATGAAAGTAATCATCCGCGATTCTTTCTAGCAATCAATAGGATTGGCCGAAACTTAGCTCTAAACCAGATATTGCGGGCAAAAGGTCAAATGAACGTTTCGCGTATAGCTCGAGCCACCTAATTATGAGACAACATCGAGAGAGGAGGGGGAGATAAAAGAAGCCAGCCAGCCCTTCCCCCAAACACTTGGTTCTCTTTATATCTGTACCGAGTTAATGGCCCTCTTGTTAACTGCTCTACCCTCATAAAAACATTACGTTTGACAGCTATATAGCATCGGTGGGGATTTACAGAGGTGACGTCAGGCTTCGAACGAGATCTCGTAAGCTATCATCTTTCTCTTAAATTATGCCATCTACACCAGACGTTGACGGACGTTTTACGAGGCGTGTTTTTTCATTTCTTTCCCCCCCGCTACGAAATCATTAGCGACAGAACCGATGGCGATTGGTTCCTCTGTTTAAGCCTACCGCGGGGTCCCCGATGGGCGGAGCGCTCTTGCAAAAGTGTTGTTTGTCTGCGGGTGGCGCCGGTCTTATCTAGCAGCAAACATCTGATGTAAGAGATAGGTCGGATTTTTCATTTTTTTTTTTTTTCGAATAAAAGGAGTATCGAGTGATTGTTAAATAATACGATAAATATGTGTAAACAATTTGCATTTTTTGGGGAAGGGGAAAACGTAAGCCCACGTTTTAAGTGTGGAAAAATAAGAGAGCATTTCGGTGTATCGATTGTAATTACCAAACATTTGGTATGCTTAATTTTTGGTTAGCATTCGATGCGTTTCCGAGGGACCAAATTAATGATTTTATGACCACAGTTCGGGGTTGTAAAGTTGATTGACTGCATCAATGTGTGTGTGTGTGTGGATCTAAGGCGAGTAAACGATAATCAAGCGCCGGGAAAATTAAACGAGACGAGCAAACTGACCGAAAGAAACTAATTTTGTAGAATTTAAAATGAAAAAGAGTAGCCTATTTATTGAAGGACGAAATGGAAATTAAAATGTCGTCGGCATAAAATGTAATTGCTAAAGAGTTATACTATTTCAAAGTTTAACGGTATAGAAAATGGCACGTAACTTACCGTCAATAGCCTTTAAAATTCATTTTTGTACAGTTTAAAAGTCGATAGTCCATTTAAAAAATTTTTTTTATCGCTTTCGGGATGCGGTGGAAAAAATGCGGAATTAATTTTATATTACAATAAAAATTGCATGCAAACGTGTTAATTGTTTCTATATTCGTATAAGTAAACATATACCTCATTTATTAATTTTAAAAAAATCCAGCAACGAGTGACGTAACGTTTCCAGCCAAAAAACTTAAAATTGCGCGTGGTGCCATCTGTTAAGAGATTTAATTTAAAAATTTTTCCATGTTACAAATTATTAAAAAATGGGAAAAAGCTTAATTTTGAAGATAGAGAAGAGTTTTATTTAAAAAAAAAAATTGTAAATGCTAATAACGAGTAAAATCTTCGAGTTCGTCCCCTCTCGATATACGACACGCGACCCCCTCTATCTCCCCACCCTCGCGACCTTTAACCACCAAAATTTAATATCATCGACACCTCTAATAAACAAACCTCCCTGCGAAATTTCAGAAGTTTTCGACAAAAAGCACGGTAGTTATTAAGCTTCAAAGAAGGCGAACAAAATCTTGTCCCCCGCAAACACGTCAACATTCACACATACTTTTTAAATTTCTCGACGTTTCGTGGTTCCCAGAGTCCAAAAATGACCCCCCCAGATCCCGATAAAATTCTTGGAGTCTCGGGGGAGTCATTTTTTATATAATTCCCTTAATATAAGTAATAAATTAAGTATTTATATGTAACGTAAGTTCTGTATGACGCTTATATTCATTCTCAAAAAACGGTTTCTTTCTAGCCAGTCACGATGCTTAATAAAATAGAAAAAAAGCGAAACTTTACCAATGAATATCCCGTGTATATATGGTCGGTAATATTGATTCGATGGGCCTCTTTGGGTAGGCCCAAAGAGGCCCATCGAATCGACCCTACTCGTATTCGAATCTAATAATTAAATACTGTAATAACGTTTGTTTATCAGGAAACTTTGAAAATAATAATCACGTATTAGCATTGATTTACGATATAAATAGTTTTATAAGGATGACGTTTTTCATTTTATTAATGTCTCATATTGTTTTTGCAAAATTTTATTTGTAATTTCACACGGCCTTGCGTAATTTACGTATGTAAATTAATTTGCTTAATATTTTTAATATTTCGCGCGGTTTTGAATATCCCCATTGTAGGTCTACCTCATACGGGTTTTGATATCCACGATAGGCTCTGGCAATAAGGCTTTATACAGTCGACCCCCCTAAAACACTGTTGATTTTTCCGTTTTATATGAATTCCATGTTGTACGAGTCACTTAGATTTTACACATACGTGTGCTGGGCTGTGAACGGCTCGAGTATTTGTAAAATCTAAGTGACTCGTACAACATGGAATTCATATAAAACGGAAAAATCAACAGTGTTTTAGGGGGGTCGACTGGTATTAGATAATTTATACATAATCTATGCTATTCCTTCGTGAGAGAGAGAGAGGAATAGCATCAATAATGGTATGTTTGGCCACCCCTGTTATGTTCTTGAAGGATGCCGTTCAGAATATTATGCGAGAATACCTAAGAAATTAAAAAAAAAGAATATTTCTATCTTAAGAAACAAACAAAAAAAATCAACAATTGTACAAAGATATTTTAATGATTCAACAATAGGAATAAATAATAAAAATACAGAATTTTTAATGATATAAATCGACCAATTAGTAAAATAAAATTGTAAAATGCGAATGAAATTCTGAATGAAGTAATAATAATACCCGAATTAGATTGTTACAACAATTTTTATTTTTAAAAACAATGCACAATATTGTACAGGGGTTCAATTCTGGTTAAAACCGATCATTTTAAGGAATTGTTTTTTTTTAGCCGTTACAACGTTTCCATTAATACAAAATAACGTTAATCTACGGTAGTTACTAGTGCGATGTGTTTAGTTCTGTATTCGTGTATAGAAAATGAAATATTTTACTGTAAATTTTAAATATATAAGACTATAATATGGTTATATCTATCGGTTCTTGTATAAGAAATGTCTCATATTAGAGACGTTTCTTATACAAGAATAAATATATAAGGTTGTTTTTTTTAAATTATACGGCAATATTTTGAAATAAAATTGACTCGTACATGGAAACAACTCGTCCAAATGGAGGAAACAATAAACACGAATTATATACATGAATGAACGAGTTATTTCTAGTTAACTTAATTACATTCAATCCGAATTGGATTTCTTACGCTCGTTACAGCATATTATTAAGTTCTGTTATCGAATCTATAGATGTAGGAACCCGAACCCGGGATCTAAATTCGTCTTTTGTTACAAATAGGATAACTATTTTACAATGGTGTAACGTTAGATTCGATATAATTTCGATGGAACCACTGATTTTACTCATTTCTCTTCGATAATACAAATTTAATGGCACAATTTTAGATTAAAATTCAATAAGGTTTGGTTTACGACCAGAAGATTTTCGTTTTAACTTATTTTAGGTTAGTCAAATGGCTAAGAACGTCATTCGGTCGATACGCAAGATGAACACACAGAGAACTCGATAGAAAAGGAAGAAAATCAAAAGAGTAATCTCGAAATAGAAGATTTAAATGTGATTTTTCATCCGATATTAAAATATTTTTCGTAATTTTATCTCCTTTGTCGTTCAAGATTATTGTATTAAGTTCCCTCATTGTTCATCCTTTGTTTTTAGTTTAAAATCTAAACAAACCTAAGGTACTAGTTGAAAATTATCTTCTATTTGCATTGTTTTATGTATAGATTATAGAATACAACCAGCGAATTTAAATGATTTCGTGATAAACGGGATGTTGTATGTAATTAATCTTAACATTAATAGACGTGTGCACGGATGAAATTCTTCTTTTTTTTTTTATAATCTCATTTGTCTAAGCAAATGATTACAAATTTGTAATATGGGAATTTTTATTTTACACAAACAGCGGATTGCTCACTTTGACAAATATTCTGTGCATGGAAATGTTTTAAGTCGATATCCAGTAAAAATTCAAACTAATTTAACTTCCAAATAATAGAATTTGGCGCTTGGGGAATTAAACATATTGTAGTTTGTATTACCATTGTTATACCTAGGAGTCGCATTTTATACGCTTCCGTGTGTAATGAATTATACAAATTGCCTGGAAAATAAGCCCGTCGGCCTCCTCGTATGTGAGGTACGGTACGTAATCACACGCGTGTTAGGTACTGTATTTAATACCTAATCACGTACTGTACTTCACGCGTATGTGGAGTAGTGTACACTTATTAACGGTTGTAAATACGCCGAGAAAAACTCGTTGGGATCATTTTCACAACTCACAGGAGCCATTTAAATTGAATATATTAGCATAAAAGATTGCGAATATTTAATCTTCTGTTTATAAAGCGTTAGATGTAATCGGAGTTAATGTCGAGTAGACCAAATTTTTAGCCTTCGGTGACGATAAATGAACACGTTACATAATTATATTTTCGCGTAGGATGGTGGCTACGATAAAGAACCGAATCGTTGTATTAACAATATATATATATATATATTTGGATAGATATAATTACTAGCGATATCAACAACGAAATTTCCATACACAGCCTGCAATAAACATATTTCACTTCTAATAGAAAAACGGTAGTCTATCTTTCCTCCAAACACGTGACTAGTTATCGTGACGTCACACAAGGGGCGATCTCGGCGGTGGTTTTTAGGAACACTGTCCGGTTTCTAGATTGATAAGAGATTTACTCATGGCGGCTAGCGTGTTAGCCGCGTGAATTTGATGAACTTGGTCTTTTTCCTTCTGCATGATCTCCTCCCGTTTTTTGGCTTGTTTCCTCTCTTTGGCTCTTCTGTTCTGGAACCAGATTTTAACTTGTCGTTCCGATAAACCTAACATGGAGGCAAGTTCCGATTTTCTTCGTATTGTGATGTAGCGACTGTAATGGAACTCCTTTTCCAATTCCAATCGCTGATGATCCGTATAAACCACCCTGTATTTATCTTTCGTTCTGGTTTTACCTGAAAATATAAAGTTTCGTTTAAACCACAATTTCATTTAATCCAAATTTCTACGTTTATTCCAAGCGCGACCGTAAATTTCGGCTTCCGAAATTCGCTTTTCTATTTAAAAAGTATCATTATCGACGGTAAGAAACATTGAGACAAAACGAAAAAGTCGGCGTGTCACGTGATAACCGAGTCTCCAGGCAACTATACGATGGTGCGAGGCAATCTTATGTCAACATGTCGCGCGATTCTATCAAAGCCACCGACCCGTCATCTCGCTGTTTCCTATCGGAAAACGTATCTTTGTTTGGTATCGGGTGTTGGTGGTCCGACGCCAGCGATAACAAATCGATCGCTATCGCAAAACCTCTGTTTGTTCACGTATTAGGCGCGCACCTAACAAAATTAAAAACCGACTTTTTCGCTTCCTAAATCTAAAATTTACGCCGCAACTTTCCCCTAAAACGTATTGTAAGTTATATAATATATATATACACACACGTATAAAAAGACGAAGCGTTACACGTCACACTATGTTAAAGTCATTGTTTGTATCTCGACCAATGAATGTAACTCAGAAGCCGTGTGACCATACACCACATTCTGACAAGCGGTGGATGTTTACGGTACCCCGAGGGTTAGCAGTAAATTTTCTCTGTTTCTAGCTACCGGTCGTTTATTTTTACCGGACGTCAAAACTTGGACGCAATGGAATATATCCCCCGTCTAACTACCCCCCTATTTATTCATACGTCATAAGGTTAACCCCGTACGCCGCCATGCATCCTTTCTGCCTCATTGAACTCATTCAAATTGAACTAGATATCAAATTGTCATTGTTACTCGTTCGATGCACTTTGGGATTCGAATGCTGCGCGTGTATCACGGCTTTACTTATGAAAATTTTTCTTTTATTACGAATTTTTCCAGCATTTTCATCACTTACTTCCATACTATTCGGAGCCGAGAAACGTCTTTTACCGGAATAACCGAGGGCACCAATTCGAAAGGGGATAAATTTCACCAATTTATACATGTTTAAGTTAGTAAATTAAGATAAAATTAGATAAATAATGGACTTTTAATGCGAAGCGTGGATCCAGTTTAGTCTATCTTCGAAGTAGCTGTGTTGTTCGATGCAATCATCTCACCCGCACCCAATCTGGCACCATTTCTACTCCAAGATTTCTTTCGTGCAGTCACGGATTCTCTTGGGAAGAATATGACGTCTGCGAGCCTCGAATACAGATATAGGTTTACAAACAAGATCCCTTCTTCCCCTAACATCGGGATAACATAAGAAGAGAAAACTTTTCTCGAAATAGTTTTTCCTCCAGCATTTTATCTCCTACGAAATCCCAGTGTTTAAAGCTGCAAAATCGCCTACCATTATTTAATTCCGGTGTTAACGCGCTAAATATTCCAACCAATTGTTTCTCGTGTGTTTTTTAAACGAGCGAGACTAATAAGTAAATGGCCACGAGGGTAAACAGGAGTGCAAATGATAGAAATTCGGAATTATTCAAACGAGAAGGAATGGGAGAGGGGCATCTGGTAAATTTGTTGACAAAGCCCCCCCATTCCGAGTTAAGTACGAGAATCGCGGCCACACGCCGGCCGACAACAATGCGAGGAAGCAGTAAAATCTGTCATTAGACAAAGTTTTATGTTCGTTTTCTATTACCCATCCATTGCTCGGGCTGTCAGGAGGCATTGTCCGACTTAAAATGGCGAAGGATCCTCGTCGTTGTAAACACCTGCCAATTCTTGCGGTTTGCGTAATATTTGCCATACAATCGACGCGTGGAAATCGTCAATTTTCTCACCATAATGGCCAATGCAATTAAATAAAGTAAAATAGTTTCCGCCCGCATTGTTTAATGTATAAAACAGATGGAAATTATCGTAAAAAACTGAAAACTTAAGAGGGTGCATTCAAGTTTTATTGCTGAATCGAGAAGCTAACTTATGTATAAATAGCATAATCTTAAGTTTTAAGTATTTATTCGAATACAATTCGGGTTAAATAACACATAAGTGATTAATGCTACCACACTCCAACTCTTACTCTATTCTAAATTTTAGATTTTTATTTAAAAATGATGAAAGTTTAGTTTAGAATTTAAAAAATTTAATGGTAAATCGCAGCTTTCTATGGACGAGGATACGCATTGACGTAAAGGATTGGCTTAAACCCGTGCAGAAATCCACTCCCCAAACACACATTAAAAATTCCCATAGTTATAGATTAATTACACCCTTTAATTACACTTTTTTAACAAAAATTATCCGGTAATAATCACACGAAAATATCTAGAAATTCGGATTGCTCTTAATGTGCCATAACACTGGATAATGTTCCTAATTAATCGGTTCGATCTCTCACACTCCCGACAGATTGATGGCGTAGTCAATCGCTAACATCTGGGATTATTAACACCCTCGACCACCGCAGGAGGCGGATTAATAATAAATATATGGCTCCACCCTCTTCCCGAGTCATAAAAATATGAAAATAAGAACAATAAAGCATACGAAAACAGATTTAAGAAAAACCTTTTGTGCTTCTATAAAGAGAAGAATCATTCCTTTCTGTCTTTTAAATCGTAAACACTTTCTTAAAGACAGAAAGTGTTTACAAATTAAATAAATGAGTCATCTCACCCGACTCGTCGGGTGAGATGACTCATTTATTTAGATTTATCACTAATTAAGCATTGTACGTGCATTTTTGCATAAGTAATACACAATACAATTGTGTGTATTTCGCATATTTGTCATATTTTTTTAAAAATTCTGTGAATATGCCTCTTCTAAACTCTACAGCCGTTACCGTAAGCGTAACCAAAACAATACAGATCGGTTAACTGATTTTTGCGCCATCCTATTATATGAAAAACAATTCCTCAGTTCTCCGCAACGAAATGAAACAATTTAATACGGGTTACACTTGGACGAGTCGGTGGGGTGAAATTATAAATATATATTTTTTTCAAATTAATGATAAGGCATTTTATATTAAAACAAAAAAAAATATTACCAAATAATTATTTCGTCACTTTGTAACATCGCGTAATAAACAATTGACGAAAATTTAAGTGTGGAATGTAAAATTAAAAAATAGGAAATCGTCCGATAAATTTTCTTTTCTAATAAATAATTACGAAACCGAATGAATATTTAATTACTTTATCAATAATTTAATCAGTTTACTTTGACACTTGCATAATTCAATAACCAAGGAAAGAATAGCTTCGTCTTTACAGTTACGTTTAGTCTACGTGTTCGATTATACGGCAAAATATAAGCTAATTATCTCCACTTCACTATAAAATTTGATAATTTACCACACCCCGGCAATAAACTATAATACCGTCGATAGACCTAAACTCCATTGTAACCGAATTATAACATTTGGTGGAAGGTGATTGGCCTAAAGTAGGCCTTTTTAAATACCACGGGTCCATATTATTTATTGTTATTTTTTTGTGGACCCCCCTTTTGGTAATAAGCCTCTTCTCCGAGTGCGTAAATGAAATTACGTAGAATGACATATAAACTGTTATATCGAAGTACAAGTCGACCCCCCCTATAACACTGTTGATTTTTCCGTTTTATATGAATTCCATCTTGTAGGAGTCACTTAGATTTTACAAATACGTGTGCCGGGCTGTGAACGGCTCACGTATTTGTAAAATCTAAGTGACTCGTACAACATGGAATTCATATTAAACGGAATTATCAACAGTGTTATAGTATTAAACCCAACTCGAATTTCACTTCATTGTGACGATGCTCATGTAGATTTGAATAGACACTAAGTATAGTCCCTTGAATTTAATGTTACTTANCATCTTGTAGGAGTCACTTAGATTTTACAAATACGTGTGCCGGGCTGTGAACGGCTCACGTATTTGTAAAATCTAAGTGACTCGTACAACATGGAATTCATATAAAACGGAAAAATCAACAGTGTTATAGGGGGTTAACTGTATAGGTAACAATATAAATGTTGGAGGTATTATGACGTGTTCGTGCCATAACCAATTATAATTGGGGTGGGAAAATTTCTTATTTTTACGGGTGACAAATTTACAGTAAAGTTTATCGTCTATATTCTACAATTTAGTTAGATGTGTGGTCCTGGAGGAATTAAGGACCTCCGGGGTAGATTTAAAGGTCGTATTTAAAATTAGGAATTTTAATTCATTTTAAATCACCACCTTCTCGTTTTCTAGTTTTATTATTCTCTTAAAACGAAAAATTGTTGACAGTCGTCTAAGGAAACTTGATTTTTCACAGCCTAAATTTAAAATATATAAGAAAAATAGCCAGTGTTTTGTGTGTTGTTTTAAACAATTAACTTTTTTTTTTCTATATTGAACACGTCATTATAACTTGTCACATTTTTATATAAGTTAGAATGGTAATTTTTTTTCCAAGTTTTCAATATTGCATCCGATTTAAAGACTAAAACAGTAAGTCTCCCTTTTATTTAAAATAATAACACAAACACAAAGTATAAAATCCAGTCTGACTTTGTAGAAACTTCTTAACTTTTCCGGTGTTTTGAAAAATAAAAAAATCCAAGCTACTAATGTTCAAAACAATGACATATAAAATTGAAATAAATAAATGAAAGTAATAACATATTATATAAACTAAAAAAAATAATATGGTGTAAGGCCAGAAAATTCAGCTTTCTACCCGAATACTTTTGGTGACAAACGACATAATACAATGGCTTGTTTTCACCGAAACAAAAAGGCCCGGTTTGACTCGGAAACTTAAAGTAGAGAGACGAGGGTAATGAGAGAGGAGGGTATTTAGGACAGGAATTGGGAGCTAAATTGCTCGCCTTGGGCTCGACTAGCAGTCGACAAAGAGCCGCCTGTCATCGATACTCGACCTTTGAATTGGTCTTGCACGTGCCACACATATTTTGATACCCCCTACTTACACATTTGAACACTTTACCTACCGTTTATTTTCAATATAATCGATTATTATTATTATTTTTTGAAGTTTGCAACATCGTATAAACGGGCTGAAAAATACAGTATTTAGGGTTCTACTATTGTTCTTTTCGTATTCTACGTGCCTATTTAAATACTCAAAAAAGGATTTAATTGAATTTTACAGTTAGAATGACTACACAAGAATTTTCTGTCCTTTCTCTACAGATAGAAATTTAAATTTTTAAAGACTTAAGACAGTGTGGGATGACACTTTTTCCCGTTTGTTTCCTGTCATTTTATTTAGAACCCTTATTAAAATAGAACCGAATTAGAAACCCCCCACGCGCCTCTCGAACTATTGTTTATGGAATTAAATTAATATTATTATTATTTTACGACTCACCGGGATTTTGCTGATTTTGGTAAGAGGGTTTTTTCATCCATTCGTAGGGACTTCTGGCCGGTTGAGGTCTGACGGAGGCCGTGCTGACCGAGATGACGTTGGGAGACTCGGGATCGCTAGAGACAGTCAGAGTAGTGTCGGGACTGGGATGGTGGCCCATGTCCGAAATCACGTGACCGGCAGCCCCGTAATCGGCCACCGGAGATGTATTCAGTTGCCTGTACTGCTGGAAAGTTTGTCCGTAAAACGGTTGACTAGTACCCGGAGCTAAACCCAGGTTCTGGTTATTGTTTTGCACGTGAGAACAAGGACTAGCCGAAAGGGGGGAGCCTTGAGCTTGCCCCCAGTCGTCGAAAGCCGTCGATCTTCCGCATGTGGAGACCGGATAAACGGGTGCGGTATGCCACGAAACGTTATTCTGTTGATAGGTCTGGTCTTGCAAGTCCGACGCGGGAGATATTTGCGAAGCACTGTAATGCACCGTTTGCGCCTGACTGGGGCACGAAGATCCGTAGTTGTACGGATTAAAGGGAGCCGTCTGACTCGAATGGCGATTCGGTGAAGAGAACATGGTCGAATGAGACTTGCAGTACAATATCATACTGGTTATTGAAGGTAGGAAAAGTTAGACAGAGAATCCATTCTCCCATTCACTGTGTTTGGCTACCTAACGTCACACAGACGCAAACTTTGATTAATGAAGCCGAGACGGGAGGCGTGAGTCCAAGAGAATCGCTCGTCCTCTCTCCATTCTCACTAAACCACCAATAGCAACCATCCCACTCTCCAATAACCAATAGCGAGACAGGTAGGCGGGCCAAGCATCTAGTGTCGGAAAGGACGTAAGGAACATTAAAAACTCTTTTTTTTTTAATCTGCAGATGGAATTAATTTCATTTTAAATTAATCCGAGCGGCCGCTCTAAACACGTCTTTAGACGTGTTTAGAGGTATTCCAAATGACTAATTTTATTTGGATTAATCAAGTATACTGTATGTAATTCATTTATCTATACTACTCTAGCCTTTAATAAGGCAGCTTTAAGGTTCGAACACCGCGAATTTATAATAGAAATTCATACTAAAAGTTAAAATATTAATTTATAGACAAGATTTTAATATTTCAGACATTCTTACTGTCAAATTACACTTCCTGTAGTCTTCACTGTACTGTCAAATTACTCTCTCTCTCGTGTTTTTTCGTATCTACTGACCCAATCTTCCCCTTAATTAATATGTTTTGGGGTTTAACTTATTAATTAACCAATGATAAGTGGTGTATTTAAAAGAAGAGAGGCATGTTTCGAGTGTCCTGGACGAAAGGTGTAGTTTTCTAAGATATTATTTTCGAAAATAATTAAAATGCGAAAAGTAATTAATACGTACGCGATTATTCTATAGGTTGAAACAATGGGTAAAACATTCCATTAAGCGAGTTAGTTTTATTATTTTACAACCCTTCTAACACTTCCTATGTAATTACACTGTGTTTTCCGGTGTAAAATTTTAGTCACGCGACATTCTTAACACTAATTGTCCGTGCAAACTACAAAGAGAAATAAACGAAAAAGGAATATATTCGAAGCTACATAACTAAAAACACAAGCAATTCCGCCAAAGCTATGCCCCGCAGATGCATAATTTTAAACTAAAATTGTAGATCATTTAGGGAGAAAGTAGTAATAAAATACTAAATTATATTTTCTTAGGATGTAAATATGTTTTAGCAGTCACAAAACAAAAGGGTGTCTCGTATTGTTCGTGGCCCCCAGAGTGAAAAATGGATCTAGTAGTGTTTAAACATACATTATTTTTGAAAATGTTACTCGTATATCGACGTATAAATTAGTTAGAATCATTATATGAGCCTTTTAATGTAATATATGTAAAATTTTATTCTATTTTTGAAGATGCAAACGGGAATTTATGGTCTCCCAAATTACACACGAACGGAAAATGCGTGTGTTCATCTCAGTCTTATGTCTCGGGCCGGTGTTTTCTTAATTTTAATAAATAGAAACTTTATATATATATATATATATATATAAAGATATTATATGGATTAAACCGTGTTAAGTCTAGAAAAGATTGTATTATAAATGCTGGAGACAAATGAGTAGGCCTAATTCAAACTTCTTTGAAAAATATTACGGAGACGGACACATTCTATTTAAATTTCTAACTAGACATTAATTAAATTTCAATTATCGAAAATAAGTCGGCATTTTTTTAAAAATTTCCTCCTAACTTATTGGTAAATTATACTCGTAGAAGGCCCGTATTAAGCCGAATTGTGCAGTATAAAGAATAGGCCTTCTCAAAGTATGGCTGTACGAAGCTTTCCTAAGACAAGGCTGGATCGAAAGCTATACTAATGCTTTACTCTAGCGATTTATGCGGAGAATTTAAAGTTCTTTTGGTAATTTTTCGCTCCGGCTTAAGAATTGTTTACATTTGACGTGTCTAATTGACTAATCTAATTATTGATTTCGGAAGTTTTGAACGAGAATTTATTTTTCGACCTTCGTTTATTTACTCGACATATTATTAGGTGAGATAATGCCGACAAATAGATCTTTGACACCCTCTTAATGAATATCAAAGCATCCGAACGACGTTTTTATCTTCTAAACTGGTTTCTTACATAGTACAAAACACGTAGAAAAAGTAAAATTGGAATATTTTAGGGAAGGATAATGGAATCAAAAGGCATATTTTACGCTTAAAATCGTTACATTTTGCCCATAAAATATTTATTTTTAGACAAAATTTCGGACCGTGTTTAGAATATAATTAAAGGAAACGTTGGAATGGGAAGTTTCTAAATGGCACAGGGTCGTAAATAGGGTGTTTGGGGGACATACCATAGAACTAACCGCGGCACATTTTTATAGCACCTCCAATCGACCGTCACCAGCCGACAGGCCACACGTGTCCATAAAGAAAAGCTAATTGGGGAGGTCGGTCGTTTGACAAATAGCTTGTCTCTTACTTCTAACGAATATACTCGAGGGATTTTTTTTAGTATATTCCGCAAATTTCGGCCTTAAAAATGGGAACAAAAGCTATATATAATTATTCTGGACCGGCCTACATCAATACGCAGCCGAATTATGGTACATATACGACTGCAAAAACGTTCGGATTCGAGCCCGTAATTTAGTGTAGGGCTTAACCACTCGTATATTAATGAGTTAATCGGAAGTAAATTTCGATTATCTGGACAAAATTTATGCTTAAAACTTGGTATCGTAATTAATACGGAAGACCGAAAGATTCGTTTATTTACGAGTTTTACGTCGTTGTAAAGGCGAATTTAAGGTGGTTTACGGCTAATTTCTAACGGTTGATTTACCTGTAAGGCGTGTAATTTAATTGGCCGAAAATCGTGTCTAAATAAGGTTTATTTTTCTCCAGTCTTTAGTTGCTATTTTACGATTCCGTCGGCAATTTTTATTGCACCAAAACCCGAATTTAGACAGAAATTACTCGTAATTAATCAATGAAAAAACTTATTTTCTATGCATTTTAATTATTATTAATTGAAACAGAACTTTGTATAAGTTAAATGGCAAATGTCCTTTACTTTTTACAAATACAATTAACAATACAATAGAATTCAATATACAGTATGTTGTATTTATAATACTAGTAATTTACATTAAAAATTACTACAGAATGTAATTTAAATATCCGAAGTTAACGTATAACAAAATATTATATGATAATTACTTTAAATTAATATAGAATATTGACTTTTTAATGTTTTATCTGTTCAACTTTAATTCCCAACTCCAGATTTACGTTAGAAATGTTAAGAAACTTGGGAATTTATACAGTGGCCCACTTATACACTAGGATATAATTTCCAGATTTGGAGAGGTTGTTTGTCGGGAGACTGCATTGTCCACCCGATAAAGTAGAAAAGAAGCGGAGTAGCATTAGACGACAACCTTTAATTGGTTAGGAGTGGTCGACAAATAGATCCCGAGAGAATTAGGCCTACAAAACCCACGAAATCCTCTGGGCATAGTGACCAGCCAGACCCGCTCCCATCTTACCAATCGTCCATCACTTTAACGGTCTCTCCAAAACTACCGTTCGACTCTCCGAGGAGACTGCATTCTTTCCTCCACCCTCTCTTTGTTCGCTTTTATATATAATTCACTAGAAACTCGCAATTCTCTACCATCCGCTTCACTCGATTTTCTTCTTTTTTATACCTCGTCGCGTGCTCCAACAGCACCCTTTACGATTGTAATCTGTCTACCGATTATCTACTCCGTGTCGCCTCTGAATTTCAATCCTTTTACATATTTGTAATAACTGGAAATTACTTAGGGGTGCTTTAATAGTATAATAAATTATATGTAGAAAAGGGTCTGAATTTAACACAAGTATACTCGATTTAACCCATTCGGAAAGGTACGTACGACCTCGACAATACCTTTGTAAGGATGAATCTACGTCAGTGTTTTAAAGTATTTTGGGGGGGGCATATTTTCGTTTATAACGAGTCCAGACGTTAAATCGAGGTGTAGTAAATAGTGCAAATATAACCTGTAATAAATAGGCTGTCGATAGATAATTAAAAGTATTTTTTTTCTTGTATAAATCGGAAAGAACTTCAGTTGAGGTTCTGTGGAAAATTAGCAAACTCGTTATACTTTAATTATATTTTGAAGGTGAGAACGAGTGAATTAGCAATAACATAATAAATTAGCCACCACCAGATGTTTTGCATAGGAGGGAACCGTCGTAAAACGACAATAAAGACGGAAAGAGTGTCACCAAAAATCATAAATATTTCCACCACCTTCCGGAACAAGAATCCAAACGTCTACAATATTTACGACGGGGTGCCGAGGAAATTTGTCCCGTAAACCCACTTACTAATTGGGATCCGGGGATGGACCGAGCCACGTGACTGCCCGTATTGATCCGCCGGAGGTCGTATACTCGTCAACAATGAGTCACGCGCAATTAGCACTCGTTTGTCGAATCTTTCGGATTCTAAGAGTTAATTCGAAATAAATAAATAAATTTGAAGAATTAAATGCAATTCCCCGATAAGTCAATAATCTCTCTCTCTGGAAGGTTACGTATTTTTTTTTACGATAAAAAGAAGAAATAACCTGAAAAATATGTGGTTTTAATCTTATTTTTTTTGATGATTAAATAGAATTTTTATAGATAAAATGGAAATTTTTATCTAAGAAAATGTAAATCTTTGATTAAATAAAATTTCGGAGATTAAGTCCTATCGTTATGCACTTTTCCCATAAGTTTCATTCGGCTTTTTTAGTTAAACTTATGGAAATTTATGGAAGATTATAATTAACAGAAGAGAAGTTTTAACTTCTTAAAACTGTTTGGGGTTAGAGATATTAGTTAAGAAAGGAGCCGTTTCGATCGGACACTTGTTACGACTGCAGATAGGAGTAAAAGCATTCGTTGATTTTGCTAGAGATAAAGAGGCGCCTGGCTGCACCGTCTTTACAAACACCGAATTTAGCAATTGTTTAACCTTCGGAAAGCGATTTCGAAGTTAAACGATGCGTAATAATTAGACCACACGCGATGTAAAAGTCACTCTCCCTTGTTTTGTAAGCCGAATGATTACCGTTCCTTCGTGCAACGGTTTAGTTTATCTTTAAACTTCTTTATTCGGGGCTTTATTCTACGGTAGAAAGTAGGAAAGGTTGGATTTTCTGTAGATTTATTAACTATAAATGGGAAAATATTCCGGTTTACGCAGGTTGAGTTGCCAGATTTCTATCCGGACAGATATGGGCATATGCCAGAGTAAACGTACGCAACTGCCATTATCAAACGTAGGCATTGGAAAAGGAAAATAAAGGATAAAGTTGCCAGATGTCCTTTATTACAAAGGACACCTGGCAACCTAATTGAAACTATAATTGGAAATTTTCGGGCGGGGTCCGAATATTTGGCAACTTCATCGATAGGATGGAAAATGTAATTATATTATTCGATGTAAATCGTATTTGTACGTGGGCTAAAATAAAATCGATTTAATGGGCCGAAAGAACAACGGGCGGGGGAATTTTCCCGAAAGAAGCGACGTTTTAGTATAAATAAAGCCGATTTCATAATTGGAAAATGCGAGGGTTTGGCGCCCGAAGGTTATAAGAAAACACCCGAGTGCAGAAAATGTTAAGTTTAAAGGTTCGAATCGATTAAAATTTAGTTTAAAAGTGTGTAGAAGCGGCATTTATCTCGGGAGGAAAAAACCGAAGGGGAAGCGCGCGACCGAAAGTATGATTTAGAAGGGGTGAAGCGGCGATCGGTAAAGAGAAATAAATGGAAAAGGAACTTACGATTGCGGAAGAGGAAGGCAGAAAAGAAGAACGAATTCCTCTCCGGGACATTTTTCTGCCAAAGCGGTTAGAACATTGGTGTCGTGGCTTATAAGCAGTGTTGGCAAGACTGTAAACACGGCATCGTAAATTAGAATATTGTACCATTTATTGAGTCATTCGCTTCCCGGGGCTATATTATAATAAAACTTAATGCCGCCGAGCGACTCGGGACTCTAACCACCTTCAATAAAGTGTACGGGTCTTTGTACCTCCGCACGCTTTTCACTTAAAACAAATCACTCCGACCGCTCCACCGTAATAGATATATATATTAGCAAAATACGACTGTTTGCTCTCGGTATATGGCCGCTGTAAAATGGTAACTGGTACCATCGGTGACGTAATTATGTTTATATATCAAAACTATTTATTGTTAGGAGGATAAGAATTTAATTATTTCGTCTTGATAACGTTTATTAGCTTTATGTCGCGGGTTCGAACGAAAATAACCCCGCACCTTCTCGTCTTTCTTACTCCCTCCCCCTTTGTACGCCAAGGGGATGGAGTTGGGGATAACCCATCGGAATATAATTTACAATTTCTTCTTCGTTTTAAAACAGTTTTCGTGGAAAAATTTCATTTACGCGCATTCCGAGGAATAGAATCGTTGTCACATCTATTGTTTGTGCCTTTTAGAAACGATAGAAGAATTAAATATTTAATGGAACCGCGTTTAAGGAAAATGACGTAAACTTAAAGTGACATAACGCGTAAACTTTCTCTGTCCTTATCTGCACAGATCTATAAATCAGAAGTTCTGATGACTTTTTTTTCTTTTGTGTCTGTTCGAGATAAGATAGAAGGATTAGAATGGCGACAGGACCAGATCAAGAGTGCAGTCTATGCATAGTATATCAAAACAGATTAAAAACATTCGATCGTAGTTTCCCTCCTCGATTTTTCGTAAACTCAGATCGAACAGAGTTTGCCAAGTTCTATCGAATTTCGAAACTCGGTTCTCTCTGTTACCTGTTTTCAAAACACGTAAATATAAGTGTTAATCTTATACAAAACGCCATTCTTCCCGTTACTCGTTCAATTTGTTTCGAAACTTATTCTGTCAAATAAATTCGATTTTAATATATAAACCATCGCCGTCGTACGCGATTTACACTAAAAGGATGACGACGAGGATATTAGTCGGAGGATGCTCATCTGTGGCCGAGTGGCTAGCCACTTGAGGGGGTTTCTGGGTTTTCTTCACGTTCGTAACACCCAGTTTCCCGTAGAAAGCCCATTCGTTTTGAAGCGCGTCTTTTGGAGTCGTACACGAAAAGGGTGTAGGCCGTTTTCCTTACCCGTTAGAAAGTTGCACGACACGCTCCTCGGGTCGGTTCGCGCGGTCACTTTGCACCGTTAAATCGAAGCCAAACGGGTCGGAGGCGATCGTAACCACAATTGGCTACAAGCGTTTCGATGGGAATATTTTAATTCGTTGGCTTTTTATCGTTTATCTTCATTATTATTGCCTTAATTTGATGTAAAACGCCAGAGATACAAGAAAATCTATATCAGAATTTAATAAGAGACGAATAAATAATACAAGAAGACACTGGAGTTTCGGACGTTTTCCTCATTCGTGCATTTAATAGGCTTAATTTGAGAACCCCTAAATCGCGCTTTCCCGTATTTTCGTTGGACTAACCGATCAGCCACGTCATTTGTCGGCGTTTTTACCGTTTTCGCGTTTTAAAGAACGTTTATAAAATAATTTTAATGCGTCGAAACGTTTTTTAGACGCCGCTTTTATTGGTCGCGTGTTTTAAAATTGGTGCGGGCGGCGGCGTACCCGGGATCCGAACTAGAGGGGGGTGGTCATCTCGGTTCCTTCGAGTGGCGAACAGAGAAATAGTTGTAAAATTTTGCGACAGATGGCTCTAGTCTCGTCACAACATTCATTATTCAAACCGATACTAAATTGATAGGTCTGTGCCGTGTGTCAATTACCCCACTTTTCCTTCTTGGGGCAGCTTCCCCGGGTAAGCCCTTTGAAGTGGGCATCGTTACCACGTATCGAACACTACACAGATTGTTCTAATCTGTTTTCGAGGCGAGACCACCCCCGAAACATTATTAAAATGCGCTTTATGGTTACATTTAGTTTTTTTTTAATACGAAAAGAATTTAAACCGAGAACCTTCGGCAATGTTCGAAGAAGATTTTATTTGAAAATCTGATTACATTTAACCGCAATTGTTAACGACGGAAATGTCGATGGGTTCCATATTTGTTTCGTGTCGGTTCTTTAACATATGGGCTCGACTTTTTTACATATTTTTAAAAACAAGTCCTGGAAATAATTGTCATTAATTAAATATCAAACGAAAATAATTTTAAATATAGACGAATCTCGAATTTCGCGCGTTAGATTACTTCCCACTTCAATATTTAAATGGGAATTTTTTCCCCAATTTTTCCTTTCCTTAAACTAGTGAGGTTAGCCCGAATTGCTTGTTTTCTCTGTAGTTTAATATATCGATATTTAAATGGTAAACCGTAGCTTTCTATGGGAGAAGGATACGGATTGACGCAGGACGGGAGTAAGCCCGAACAGAAATTTTCCTCCAGTTTACAAAGAACGAGGCATCGATAAACGAAAACAAAGGAAAAATCGCGCCCTTTGTCGTTTTTTTAATTAAAGAAGGGAAGTTTGGCCACCCTAGTGTGCGGTGTATATGGCAAATTTTTATTATTATGGCACAGTTCTGTCGTGTAGTACGCTATTATATATTGTTATTTTTCTTTACGTGTGTGTTTTAATCTACATACAGTAGTTAATAATGTAATTTTAAATCTGTAGACAGACAATACGTTGCGCTACAACCGCGTTACTTTCTTGCGTGTCTTAAAATTCGAAACGTTTCCGAATCAATATAAAAAAAAAAAACTTTCGATACAAAAACAAGTTCCGGTGTTCCGGTGATGTACAGAAATTGCGTGTCGCCATCTATCGGTTAACCAGAGAATTATTTTCTGTTCTTTCGGGTATGATTCGATTACTACAGTACTCGCGTGTAAAGGTGAGAGAAGACTGTCGTTAGACTTAGTATAAGATAGGAGAGAGAGGTAGAGTCGAGAGGAGGACGTGGGATAAAAGGAGAAGTTGCGATGGAAGGAAAATTGTAAGGATAGTTCAGTTAGGGAGGGTGGGGTTTCACCCGGAAGCGCTGTACTGCATACATTTAACTAGTCGCATTTTGAAAATACAATGCGAATATAGAGTAATACAATGGTCGAAGTTCCTGAGTGTCTGTGGTTTCGATTTTCCCTCGTTGCCGCAATGTTATTTTCACTGCACGTGTCTCCCCATTGTCACATCGTCTACCGGTTGATTTGTCTTCTAGTAGATAGAAGAATTCGCTTAACCGCAAAAAGCGTCATGGGAATTTCGACTTTTCGCCAATAGAAATGGACTTAACAAAGGGAGTAACTAAGAGACTATTATACCGAACCTATAAAATTAGGAAAATAGTGCGTACGTATCGTACTTAACCAACCTAAAGTACACGTACGAAACTACTTATATAAGAGCGTAACAAATTAAGAAATATTGTATAAAATTCATACATTGGTCATTTTTTTTTTCAGAGATCGAAGGTACAGTACATAATTTTAGAGATTATTGTAACCAATGTTTTTATAAAGAATAAGTTACTTATACTCACACTATAGGCTTTCGGTAATTCCAGAATGATATCCTTGTGCTTTACGAAACATTCTAATATATCTTCTTGGACTTTTGTACGGACTTTGATTTCAGAGAGATTCTTTGTATTAAGCTTAAAGAATTTACGTATTATTACTAAATTATCGGCACAGATTATCGTTATTAAACTTTAAAAGAAATGCAAATTTTGTAAAATATTTAACGGTTAAAGAAAATTTTATAATCCTCACCGCATACGGAATGAATGCTTTAAAGGCTTGTACGAACTCTTCAAACAGACGGACAACCTGGGGAGAGAGAAACGAATTTCGTCTTTGATTTTATTCCAATAGCTCGATAGAATTTTTTTACATTTTGAAAATCTACTTACGCACTGGCAAGTTTCACACGATAACAATTCGAGTGACCCTTTGCAATTGATTAGGTTGCATTTGTCTTGAGTCAGGTACACTTGGATAATAGGAACAATCTAAAAATATATATATTATATATAATCAATATAAAACAATTTAATATTAAATATATCGGGAATTAAATTGTTTTATTCGGGATTAAAACGCGCGACTGGCGCAATTTCCCATTGTATGTACTAATTCGTTTTGGTGGTAGAAAATAATGCTGGAACTTCCAGGGAATTTCATTCCAGATTTTTTTTTTTAATGTACATATTTTAAAAAAATACTTACGCAGTTAATAAAGTCCATTAACTCGGGTGAATCGGATAGTTTCGATGAATTAAAGAAGTTTATCTTTGATATATCGATATTCAAATCTGTAAGCATTTAATGGCGAAAACAAATGATTAAAAAACAAAGAAAGTGAACAAACTTGTCGCAACATTCTTATCGAAATTGCGTATACTTTACCTTTGTAATTATTGAGGATGTCGACCTTCGAATATTCGTTACAAAGATAAATCGCGCACTTTCTCGCGATTTCGTTCCGGTTATCATCATCGTCGTCGTCGTCTTCTGTAGCGGAATAAATCGAAATCGTCATCAAAAGACAAACGAAGACGGAGGAAAATATAACTGATTTCATGATCGGCTCTTCCACCGGTTCTAAAATACGCAGCGAATATTACTTTAAATACCGGCCTACATATAATATTTGTCTGACGTCATCTATACGCATCCCCCCGTCGAGTCGATTGTTTCTACCGTTGCCCGTAATACCGAGAAATAAATGAAAATTTTACCTATTATAAAGATTTTCCTAAGGCGAAATGCGTAATTCTTTTTGCACCAACAAAAAACAAATTCTGAATCGAGTATACAGTATTTATTTAGGAAGACAATATACAAGTTATTTTCTTTACTCGAATGTTCGGAACAGACATTTACATTACGTTCGCCACAACACTATTTTGAGTTTCACAGTCGGAATAAAAATTATTACACTTATACTTTACCTTAGCAAGTTTTTATTACTACCGAAGAATAAGTAACGTCACAAATTTCGAAAAACACGGGAAAACTATAACACTACGTCGACTGCACGCGTCTGCAAATGTCAATAAGTATTGAGAAAATGAAGCGCGGCAACGGCTTACGCGAGAAAAATCATATACTTTTTGATTCTGTACCGATCAGACACTACCCAGTCGTAAAGGGGTGGCATTAAAAACAAAATGTCCGAAGTGGACACCATAGACGGGGTTTATTCGGGTCGCTACCTCCCAATAGAATTCTTATCCGGTGAAAATTTCCTTGGTCGGTGTTTAACAAAGAACTAAAATACTTTTCTCTGCGATTTTCTGTAATTGTTACGTAGAGATTTTTTTTTTTCACAAATATTCTATCGTAAAATGTGAATTTGGGAGGGAGGCGGCGCGATACCGGACCCGAAAAACCTATCGCGGGGGTCACCCGAGGGTGGGGGACGGAACGGGTAAGAATTATACTTTAAATGGAAAATTTTAATTATTCGACTCGGCACGTGTAAATCGTTTGTTTGCGCTTCGGTTTCCCGTATTAGCTAAGGCTGAACAAATTCATTAGACGGGAATTCCAAACACGTTAATGTAAAAAGCAAATAGTAGGCGCTTGTTTACTCCGTTTTATTTTCTCATCTGTTTATTGTCCTCCCTCCCGTTAATTAAATCGGTATTATTCGAATATAAAATCGATAAATATTGCGAAACCATTAAAGCGGAAGCCGCGGTTTGGGTTTCATTTCGGCTCTGTTCCTTAAATCTTTAATTCTTTTGTCGCCGACTCTCATCAGTTGGGACGGAGCCGAATTAAATTTTGGACGGAACATTCTCGTGCGCGCAGATAAATAACCATACCAGACTGTGTTAGAAAGAATTCTGTACTTGTTTTTCGTATTCGGTATTTATTTAACTGACAAATTAAGCTATAAAGAGCCCGACCAAATTTTGTTTTTAACTAAAAAAACCCTTCCCAGTGAGAGAGGCGCCAAGTAAAATTACTCGTATTCTTTTTACCGTTAAATGTTCGTAGGGGGTTGTTAATAGGGGACACAAACGAAAAAAAAAATCGAAGTTTTCTTTTTCGGCACGTTTCTACCAGGCGAATACCACTCCGGAGGGATCCGGATTCGAGTCTGAAAAATTTGCACGGACGGGTCTTCGGGATTGGAAGAGGACGATGAAAAAAATACTGATTATTTTTAAAAAAAAAGTTCAAATATTAACTAATCTACGCAATCGGAACTATTAAATTTACGTCACGCGATTACCGGCGACGTAGCTTACGTAGGACGGAAGTTACGTTAAATACGTCACAGACGGACGAAGGGAATAAATAAAAAGTCCGGGATGGTGTGGATCGAGGACAGAAGGGAGAAGAACTGCGCTTCGATATGATGTATAAATTTGTGACGTTTTGCTTGGCTTGCGTAATCGCCGACGTTGCCGTGGGTAAGAGAAATTTTACTCGATGCAAAACGGATGAAGCCAATCAATTGAGGAGGAACCCAAGTAAGTAATGGTATTATTTATGTACGCTTTGTTAAGTTGATTTAAATAAGGCAATTAAGTGTAAACGGGTTTTTTGATATACCTCCGACGTCATAAATGGCCCGAATAATACAAATATATTCCATCTACACGGAAAAAACAAGAGAGACTAATACCGCCTTAGGGCACCTTTGGCTTCTACGACGTGTCGCCGAATCCACCGAAACCATTGTTTTACGGGCTTAAAGTCGTCGAATTTTTGCAAAAACTCCAGGCACATTAAAGCCTTATTCTCATGTATGAGACGTAAGATGGCGCAGACAGTACAAGGTCGGGACAATTAGGGTTTTTAAAGAGGAAAATTTATTCAAATTTTAGCTTACCTCCTCCGCCTTAAAAATGGGAGCGAAGAGTAATTTTGAATGTTTTCTTATATTACAGCTGCTCTCCTGGAGTTTTTCAAAAAGTTGGCTTTTTCTTGCAAAGTAAGTATTCTTCCCCTGGTCAAATACGGGACTACTAAAAAACACCGATCCTCTCACCTTCTTAATCGCTCCTTTTACAGGAATTATTGGACATATTTCGTGAAATTATTAATTCGCTTCCGGAAGGGTGCAAGACCATAGGCGAGCTAGCATCATCTCTTACAAGTTGCGGCACCACAGAGAAGGTGAGTGGCCCTTTACCGACCGGAAGAGGAAACGAAGTCGGCGTCTTACCGAAAGGCCGAAAAATACGAGACGATTGAAAAGGGTCCGTTGGGTCGGATCCGTCGGGGAAGAGTCCGACAAGGAAATCGGTCAAAGTCGACTCAACCTCCCTTTCGGTAAAAAGGGAGCGGAAGAAATTCCGCCCCCTTTCTCGCGCTAAATTTGTTTCCTCCTCCACCTCCAAACTTTACGGAAGGCGACTTAAAGGAAGAACGACCGGAACTTTATTTTTCAGATTGCGAAAATTTCGTACTCCTCAGATTGCGGTCGGGTAAGTACTGTATACTTCGCGTCATTGTAAGGGCGGCTCTGTAAAGGGAGTGGGCGACCGCGGACGCGCGTGCCACTTACCTTTTCTTTACCACTCTTTCCCTCCCTCGGACATCCGCCGGGATTTTTAATCGCGCCCTTCGTCCGGAAGGGGTGGACGATCCCTTCCCTCCTTATCCGTCGGGCTATAAGGGTCGTAGCTCGGGGGGGGCGCTTAAGAACCCAGTAGGTTAAGTCGAAATAACGACGGCCGATTATAAATTATTTAAACATCGTCTACCGCGATTGTAGCGGGTAAAGATCATTTTCTGCTCGGAACGTATTAAAGAAAAATCACCCTCGATTCTAAGCATTTCCACGCTAATCGCCTTAACACCGGCCAAAAGTTCACCGAAAATATGGACTTTTGCATCACCCCGTATTTATTAGTGCTCGATAAAATACGATTTTTAGCCAGGGTTGCCGAAACTGGCGAAGACGGTCCTTCGTTGGATGCGTGGGTGGAAAAGACCCGGACGTAGTGTGTGTCGACACGTGACGTCGTCCGCTAGTAACTAATCCCCGTTGATTTACGCATTCCAAAGCAGAAATAATCGTTAAGGCTTAATTTTCATTCATTGATAACTGTAACGGTAAATGGCGGACGGCATTCTGCTTAAAATATCCGAAAATTTTCAATTGCGACCTTATTCGCGTTTATTAATACGTCGAAGTTCTACCCTGCCAATTGGAGGAACCCGCGACGGGCGCGATAAAAAAAAAACCCCTTTGTGCCGACGGACGGAAAGAGTAAACACAAAAGTAGACAGGAGGCTTTCGTAAATTACGTAATGCTATCTTTTACTACTCTCGTCCCCCGTTACGCACCGTAACGCTACTCGCCACCTCTTCCGTTGCGGGTAATCGACCATACAATTTGTCTCGTTAGTCGCGGCAATTACAACACTCGGGCATCTTTTAAGGTTAACCGGTCCCTATTTAGGCGTTAAAGACGTAGAGAAAACCCGGAAAACTCCACGTGGCCAGGCGCCGATCCACCACCGAACGGAACCGCTCGGCCACTGGTGACCTTCGGTCATACGATTGTAACTCGCGCCATTTGAAAGTTCCCGGACTATATTCCTATTGGAAGAAACAGTACACTCTCGAAATAGGATCACTAATATGTTGTCGTAATACCACTTACCGTTACGTAATTTACGAAAGCCTCCCGGAGATCGGAAGTATTTCTGTCGGCGGAGTGGCCTCTAGCGATTAATTGTTTTGTGGCAGTGCGTGTTGAATTCGCACCTGAAAGACAGCTGCCAGGATTTCGACAAAACTTGCTCCAACTTGGTGGAAAAGGAAGAGTGATCTCCGGAAAGGCCCGACGACGTCCGGAAGGAAGATCGAGCATTCCTCCTCTCTCGTCTATTAAATAAAGATTTCTGAGCAATGGACTTTCTCCTCCTCCTTCCGTTCGTTACGCGAGATTAAGTCAAAGGTTCCGGCGGAGAATAATTTTATTTTCCGCTTCTAATCTTTAACAAAAGACGTAAACGCGTAACGTGACGCTCCGATCCCATTTTTTTTCTTTCTTCTCTTCCACCGACGACGCCTTTCTTCGGCGGCCGTTTTACGGGAGGGAGGCGAAATCCGGCGCGTTCAAAACTATAACTTATCGGGCTTAATTAAAGCAGGCGGCTCTCCGCGCCTTATTCCGCCAAAGACCACGCGCGAAAGTTTCCAGTCCGTCGACGGAAAGAATTGTGGGTGACGCCGGGATCGACCCGGTAACTTCCGCTACCGCATCTCCTCCTTCGGATGCGAACCGGAAAGAATTGAATCGGGGACGGACGAAGGGAGAAACTAAAAGACCACTTCCGACCGGAGTTCGGTGGTCCGAGGGTCGAAATCATCGTCGTCCTCCTCTTCAGAGTTGTCGGGCGACAGGTGCAAGTCCCTGGCCAATTGATCCGACTCGTTTCCTCCTTCCTTCCGCCCTTCCTGAAATATAAGGCAAAGTTTACAGTTATTTCTCCCCTTACCGGTATCGCCCGCAAATTCCCCAAAAGTTGTCACCGGAATAAACGGGCGGCGTCCGTTCCTGGGTGAAGGGCTCGAAATTCCCTAATTTATCTCTCGCGCTTTCCCCGCCACGGTTGCTTTAAAGGCGGCGGGCCCGTCGCCCGCGATAGGGAGGAGAGTCCGGACCCGAAAGGGACCCGGGACTCGGTGGGGTGTCCACCGCCGTACGGGAGAGCGGAAAGATTTTCCACTTTTAAGAAGGGCGGGGTGGGCCCGCCCTCCAGAAATATCCTTAACGTTAATCCTTTCCGTCGGTCCGTTCCGCGGGCGAAAAGGGAAATTACTCACCGGGTAAAAGTCCGAGATTTCCTCATCCCGGTCGTCAGGGACTTCCACTTTGCGCAGTTTCTCGCGGTACTGAAAGGAATATTTTCATTTTACTCAATTTATTTTTACCCAGTGAACTTTAATAATAATAATAATAATAATAATAATATGAAGAAAGAAGATTTTGCACTTGGAAATGGAGACGTTATTGAATCCATGGAAGAGGGCGAGTTCTACAAGTACTTAGGATTCCAACAGGCCAAACTAACAGAACATACACAAATAAAGCAACGATTAATTAAAGAATACCAAAGTAAGTTAAACGCTATACTTAGAACACAGTTAAATGCAAAACACACAGTTAAAGCAATAAACACATGTCATCCCAGTACTCACATACTCTTTTGAAGTTATACATTAAACTCACACAGATCTCGAGCAACTCCAAAGGAAAACAAGAACAACACTTACTAAGCATAAACAACATCATACTAAATCTGCCACAGAAAGATTAACCCTTCCACGTAAAGAAGGCGGACGTGGCCTGATTGACATAGTTAACCTTCACTACAAACAACTACAGTCACTGCGAGAGTTTTTCTACAAGAAACATCACAGTTACATAAAGCAGTAACTCTAGCAGACTCAAATAACACACCATTAAACTTACACTCACAACATACAGACATGACACAACATATAAAAAGCATAGACAACATTAAACAATCATGGGCTCGAAAGGCTCTCCACGGCAGGCATCCTTACGACCTGGCCCAGGATTTTGTTGACAAAACTGCGTCAAACAGCTGGTTAGATCGGGGATGCCTCTTTGGGGAGACGGAAGGATTCATGATTGCCATACAGGATCAGGTCATAAATACTAAAAACTACACAAAATACATACTCATCATCACACTCATTGACAAACACAATAAAATCACATACATTATAGACGTAGCCATTCCAAACACTCACAATGTACAAAACACATGCACTGAAAAAATTAGCAAGTACACAGAACTCGCCCAGGAAATAAGGCATCTGTGGAGGATGGATAGGGTGTTTATTCTACCTGTCGTTCTCTCCTGTACAGGACCCCATACACTACACACAAGCCTATATGTCTATAATGTGTGTGATTTTACTGTGTTTGTCAACGAGTGTGATGTCTGGTCTGTTGTGGTAAATTGTTTTATCTGTGATTATGATTCTGTCGTAGTACATTTTGTGCGTGTTGTTTTCCAATACTGTCTGTGGAAGGTATTTGTAGTATGGTTTGTGGATGTCTAATAATTTGTGTTTCTTTGCAAGCTCTTGGTGTATTTGCTACTTGATTGTGTCTGTGTAAATAATCTGTCTGTGCCAAGAGCTTGCAACCACAAGTGATGTGTTGTATAGTTTCTGGCACGATGTGACATTTTCTGCATGTGTCATTTGTGAGTGTTGTATCTTTGAGTATGTATTTTGTATAAGTTTTAGTATTTATGATCTGATCCTGTATGGCAATCACGAATCCTTCCGTCTCCCCAAAGAGGCATCCCCGAGCTAACCAGCTGTTTGACGCAGTTTGGTCAACAAAATCTTGGACCAGGTCGTAGGGATGCCTGCCGTGGAGTGCCTTTCGAACTAACGATTGCTTGATACTCTATGCTTTTTATATGTCGTTGTGTCGTGTCCATATTGTGAAGAATGTAATGAGCGATGGATGTATTTTGTACATGTGTATAATATATAGCAGCCAACTGTGTGAAAAAAGTGTCATTTTAAAATTTTCTAACACATTTTTGTAAACAGAGAATGTTCTAAAATATAAAATTTGTTTTACTATCTTTAAATTTACTTGCATATACGGAGGAGGGAACGATAAAGTGATAGAACTGCCATTCGAACGGACCTCTCTCCTATTTTTATTTATAGTAACAAAAAGTAGAGAGATTCTACAAGGGAATTCTATTAAAGGCTGGCTTTCTATCACCGCCTTCACGTATAATTACCGTTTATACCGCTTCTCTCTAAAAATGCCATTTATGGGGAAGAAATTCGTCGATCTTTCGTCACGAGTGTAACCCGCACGCGGTACTAAAAACGAATTTGGAAGACCACCGATCTGTAGAGGCGACAGGGCACACGAGGGGGAGAAACATAATTTTTAAAAATACGATTCTAAAGTTACAGAATTATTTGGAAAGTTTTATTTTTAAAGAAACTATTTACAAATCGTCTTACATCAAAGCGAAAATAAAAGTTTTCGAATCATCGTTATTCTACACGGTGGGTGGAAAGTAACTAGGCATGGAGATACCGGTGTAATTTTTATATTTCCGCGGCACGGGTGACGAAAATTACTCGACGAGTACTTTATTAAATGGAAATACGGACGCATACCTTAAAATTCAATGTTAGAAGCGGCGCCATCCACCGACGTTCCGTGGCGATGCGAGGAAAACGCGTCGGCCGATCGAAGATATCAGTAAAGATACCGAAGAACGACGAAATTTCGAAACTACGTTTCTCGGCCTCCGATTCCTGTTCGGCTCGACGAGGGGTTTTCTTCTCCGTAACGCACAGTTTTCTTCGTAACCGGCATTCGTCGTAATAGGTTATTCTTTTAAAAAGAATAACTTAATACATAAACAACCGTTTCGCCACCACCCATCCCGTATTAAATTATATACGGGGTGGGTGGAAAGTAACCAGGCATTGAAAAATTGCTACACTTTTTGCAACAACAACTAATTTAAATTAAATTTTGTGCGTGCACGTTCTTCCGACTCGTTCGATATCGACAACAGCTGCCAAAATTTCGAAACCCAGCAAACCACGCGTTACGTCAATTTCGAAAAGACCGCTCGCTATCGTTACGAAAACGACGGGAAAAGATACGGTCCGAAAGATTCCGTCCAGGTCTCCTATACAGGTCCTTACACACTACAAACATAGTCTACATTTTTCGTATTTAATGGTAAATTTACCTTTTCGAGCGCCCGGGCGCAGGCGTCGACAATCTCCTTGGCCTTCTTGGTGAATTGACTGTCTTCGCCTCTAATGGCCCGACTGTCCTTCCAGATCTTCTCCACGTCCTCGAAAAATTCCCTTCCGTTACGATATTTCAGCTTCTTGATATTCTACAAACACGGAAAACACACGTCCGAATACCTTAAATTATCATGACGAGGGCGGTACCGTCCATTAAACACTTAAAATTAGTGGAATCGGCATAAAAAGTTACGATTACACGCAGAAATTTATAGACTATTCGCGGAAACAAAAGAACGGGAAACAAACAAATCTATTCACGTACTGTACCTAGGTATTGTACACTTTTATGTCGACACGACGTCTTCCTACAAGGCTATTTACGAACGCAACCCCGGTGTTTATAAAACAACGAATACGGTTTACGAACAATCTAGGAACGAATTAAGTTCGAAATCCGAGGTTTAAATGCAATTTAAAATCAATGGCGTCGATTGTCTACTCGCGAGACGGATACACAACGACGAAATTTTAAGTGTTTAAATCTCGGCGGCACTCGCGGGTTTCCGAAGCGCACGACGACACCAGGCAAACTTACTTCGCTTATTATCTGCAAACACATGGGAGTTTCTCCGTTAGTCAGATCTCGAACGTACTTTTTATTGCAGGGTTGAAGAAAAGGCCAACATTCGGGTATGGTCCTCAAATGTTTATCGACTACGCCTGTCAGGATGTAAGACAGGGCGGTGACGTTGTCGTTAAACGAGTCGTGATTGATGGCCTCCTCCAGACTCATCAAACGCTCTTCGTTCTTTTGAAATTCGTCGACGCAGATCTTGAGCATTTCTTTGGCCGTCGACGTCAAAACGTCGTATTCTCCTGTTACGTAATTGTATTTTAGCGTAGTCGGGGGACGGAATTACGAGAAAGTAAAGAAGCTCACCGTTGTACAGGCTGCTGTTCTTGACTATTTGACAGACGTCGTCGAGGAATTCTTCTCTGTTTCGATAGTCCAACTCCTGTAGCTTGTGTTTAATCCTGGAAAGGTCCATGGGAGACGACACGATCTTGTAGTAGTCTGGAGCCGTGTGGGATTTCACCGGAAACCAAAACGGATTGCTCTAAAAGAATAAAGCGATAATCCAATTATTTAATGGCTGAAATATCGAGAAACGACGATAAGACGAAGTGCACTCGGGGCACTTTGCAACTCTTTCTAAATGTAAAAATCTGGTAAATTTTGGATGTATTCGGAAGGCCGCCGATAAATAAATGACCACTCTTTAGTTTTAAATTTAAACACTTAATCTTAGGTGTACGCGCTACAGTAACAAGTATTGTCCAGTGTTAATAAACAATTTAAACTATATTAAAGGTCTAGAAAATAAAATTGAATCTATCACATCATTCGAAAATGTTTACACTTATATTATGAAGACGATAAACATCTGCCGTTTTTGGTAAAGTACACCGAAGATGGCGACACTTTTTGTATGTAGAGCGTTAGAGACGGACACCGGACAGACACGTTACGACCAAACTGACTTACGGAGACGGAATTAAACTGCAAAAGACTTAATTAAGCCCACTCCTTACACACGACAGAAACTAAAATTTGCGTAAGAAAATTCCGTTTTTGAGTATTTCGAACAGACCACGCGCTTTTAGGGTCGAAATTTACCGAGGTACGAACACGGTATTTAAAGTTTTACGTCACCCTTTCGTATAATCTGTAATTTTACGAAACATCGAAATACGATTTCATTAACTTAGAACTTAGGCAAAGATTTTTAAGGAAGGGAAGGGATTGCTCTTACGTTGAGAACGTTTCTCATTTTCTGCCAAATTTCTTGGAAGACGGTAGAAAGCGAAACCACGGGATTTCTAACGCAGCGATTGTTGGCCGCGGGCCTGAACGTTTCTTCCACGGAAAGGGCGGAATTTCTTCTCTCTTCGCACTTCCTCCCGGCATAGTCGCGCGGCCAACCTCCCTTTTTGGGGTCGATGACGTCCTTGCGAAAGGTCAGCCTCATGGTCTTCTTCCGGACTTCCAACATCCGCTCCATAAATTTCTTGGACAGGACCAGTTTCGTGTCCTCTACCTTCACCAAGGCGTTCTCGTTCAGAACGTCCGAAGCTTCTTTTTCTTCTTCCTCCGTCATGGCGATGCGTACCGCCGAGGGCTGGGGCTGGTACATGGGACAGATCTTGTTGGTTCTTATGTGACCCACCACGCCGCACGCGCCGCACTTCATCTGTCGACGAAAGAACGAATTAAACGCCAATTCAGATTATTCCAATTTGACAAATTTTACGTACGTTGCTGGGGATTAGTTCCTTCTTCGGCCTTTTTGCCGGAATTTCATAGAAACCCCGTTCCTGGTTTCTATTTATTCTCCTTAATTTATCCTGTAATCTGTTGGAAAATATTTCTCTATTATTAAAATATAATTCCGAACGATTATTTGAAAAATACAAAATACCTCTTCTTTTCCTTCCTGATTTCTTTTCTCTTTTCTTTTTCCAAGTCCTCGTTGACTTTTCTTCTGCAAATTAATTCCGTTTTTATTAGAAAATGTAGAATAAAATCACAATTCTAAAAATGTTAAAACTACATTCGATACAAACAATTCGTAAATTACAACGTAAAACTTAATTTATTTAACATACAAATCGACCTCTCCCTATAACACTGTTGATAATTCCGTGTTGTACGAGTCACTCAGATTTTACAAATACGTGAGCCGTTCACAGCCCGGCACACGTATTTGTAAAATCTAAGTGACTCGTACAACATGGAATTCATATAAAACGGAATTATCAACAGTGTTATAAGGGGGGGTCGACTGTACAATTACGTACTAAAATCACGATTTTTATAATCTGAGTCAAGGTTAGAGATAATTCTGATGTAAAAATACATCAAGCATAAACATTTCTGGACCTGGAAATTTTGGATTTCATTTATACTTAAAAAAAATCGCCGAAACTATCAAATTTTTCTTCTTTCGAGACTGATCTTTGGTCTCTTATTCGCCATTCTCCCTGTTTTATTTATTTTCTTTACATTCGATAGTTCTCGGGTAAAAACTATTCCAGTATGAAATTTTCGTCTGCAATTCCTGCAAATTTTTCTATCCACTAAAATAATTTAATGTTCTAAATGCAGTTAAAAATGACTTACGCCAATTCTGAATCCTTGGCTGTTTTTATATGAATGTATCTACTTATGATCTCCGGTTTTTTAACGGTTTCCACTCTGTTAAACAATTTCCCTTCTAGAGTTTTGTACGTTCTGGTAATTTCTAGTATTTTCCCTTCCTGTAACACAATTACAAAAGTAGAAAATTTCGGCCGTTGTTATTCTATTAGAATTTTATAACATCGAAATACATATTTTAAACTTTAACTTACGTAACTCTCGTCCGTTATCAATTCTTTGCTGGTAGTTTCTTCGTTTTTTAATTTATCTAGAAAGGAAAATTTCGGCCGTGGATCGGTAAATTATATCATTCTTTTAATAAAATACTTTAAGAGTTTTAATACTTTTCTTATTTAATTTGTTTGTATCTTTGTTCATAAGTTTTTGTAATTCCTGCCTTTGAATTTCTTCTTGCTCTTCCGAAATCTATTTGGAAACATTAAATATTTTTGATAGTATAAAAGAAATAAGTCAAGTATATTAAGAACAAATAGAGTTTTCCTACTAAAGATAAGAAATTGAGATTTTTTGGGCTGCAATTTGAAAAAAAATGCATTGTAAAATTGCCTCTTGCCCCTATTAACTATATACAAATTTCTGGTTTGCACCGAAAGGCACTTTATTTCGAAAATTTTCCCCCAAAAAGAGATGACCGGCACGACTCTGTTGCTAAAGGAAAAGTATGATTTTAAGGGGCAAGACACTACTAATTTTTCGAAGGCGGAGAGCGTGTATTTTAAATTAAATAGATTAAAAAATATGATTAAACATTTCAGCCTGGCATTGCGACGTCAGAATAAATAATTGTTCTAATATAGAACTTGTAAAATCCTAAGGATTGGTAATTGGTAATAAAAACAGAATCTATTTTTTTAACATTTAAATGACTGTAAACTGGTCTTACCTGTTTGCAAGTTTTCTTATCGGCTAATATATTTTCGATATTTCTACCCATTTCTTCAATATCGCTATCGTCGTCGTCCTCGTCGGTAGAATTTTCGTCGGTCGATAATATTTCGTTTGACGATAAAACTCTATTAATGAATTAACAAAATGTATCCAGATTAATTTAAATAATCCCCTAATAATAAATCTTTATAGCCTTATATATAGTCCTAGAGAATTTATTTATTGTTCCTCCCTTGTATAATCAACCAAAGCCAGCCAAAAGCAAACACAAAATAGCAATGATTTTCTCGAATGTAATCAGATAATCTCTTGAAATTATCTTATTTCATTTAAAATAAAGCTAAGTAATATATATTCGTACAGATCATATACTGTGCTTTATACTACAATAGTTTCATTTGTTTTATATTATTATTACAGCATACAATTTACAAATCATATGCAAAACGTTCTAGTTTTAACACTATTAAAAGTTTTTATTAAATAAAATTCACACAATTTATTTCTATAAATTCCTCAACATCTGCTTTCTTGAAGATGGAGATGTAAAACTTCATTAATCATTGTATTTTCAGGATTTCTAACCCATCCTCAAGGTTATGAACATGATAGTTCAGAAAACTTAAAATTTTCTGCTAGCTCTTATGCCAAATAATATAATTATCAACACTGGCATAACCAGAGAGGAATCCAGGAGGATCCTCACTGGTTAGGTTAGGTTAGATTTTTTTTTATCATTAAGTTAGGATAGGTTAGTTAGACTTAAGATAATTACTATTCAAAACAGAAAAAACGATAATTCAATATTATACAATTCTTGTTACACAAGTCCTAAGTATATCATTTGCAAAATAGTCACAGAAAATTTTATTAAAATGTTAATTTCAACAGAAGATGCTATACATCTATTATCATTATGCGTATGATATTACGATTCCCAAAAATACGAAGACACAAATTAGCACTCTGTTTATCTGAAGCTTATGGTATGATAACATCTGCTTTAGTATTTTTAGTACAGATTTGTAACAAATAATTTTTCCTATTTTCAATAATAAAACCATTTTTCCACTCTCTCATAAGCTGCCTAGAGATCTATAAACACACCACCTGGTTTCAGTCTGTGCTTGAAACCTGTTTCAATATAGTTAGTTGGTTTGAGTACTTATTTGCAACAGCTTTGTCCTTTATAGAAACTGGTTTGTTCTAGAGGCAGGAATGGTTCAATTATTGGAGTGATTCTTTGCAGTATTATACACTTGAATAACTTTAGAGGTACACACTGGAAAGGAAGTGGATTAAAATTTTTTAGGTCATATGCTCCTTTAAGGTTTTAGAATGGCAAGGATTTTTGCTTGTCCCCATATTTTGGGGAGTTTAACATTTTGTAGAATGTCTGCAAATAATTTAGCTAGCCACTCTACATTTGTAAATACTTTAATATGAACTGAACTAAAAGTTCTCTACATAGTTATATTGTAAACATTTTGACATTCAACTACATATGTAAATTATTATCAGAATTTCCAGATTTCTAAGACTGGATTTAAGGACACTTAAAAATGGTTAATGCAACCACTCTCCAACTTTCCCACCATTCCAACCCACCCCAAAACATTAAATTGAATGATAGCTATTAATTAGTAGCTATCAAAATGTTTAAATATTAATTAATAGCTAAACATTTTGTTAATATTTTTCAGATTTTGATTTAAATATTATAGTTTTCAACTATAAATATTTGCAAATTTTAGTTCAATTTAGAATTTCAAATATTTAATGATAAATCATAGCTTTCTAAGGAGAAGAATATGAATCAATATATAAGGATAAACTTTTGTGTATGGCTTTCGCACAGTCATAGCCTCAAATAAAGGACTGTATTTAATTTAAAAACTGTTTTTTGTTCCTGGTGAATGTGAGTGATGGATTAATGAAGACAATTTGTTTCTTCAATATGTATGTTTGATAAATAATAATAAAATATGGTTGAAATAATTTATTTATTAGTATATATGTTACAGTCAAAACCTGTTTTTAGTTAGAATGCGTTTTAACTAGTTGAAACTAGTTTATACTGAATGTCTTTGTTAAAACCTGTTTTGTCTAGTTGAAACTAGTTTTAACTCAAATTCATATTTGACTAGCAGTAAATTCTAGTTTTAACTAGACAAAACGGATTTTAACAAAGACATTTAGTATAAACTAGTTAAAACGCATCCTAACTAAAAACTGGTTTTGACTGCGACGTATAGAGTGATTCGGGGGAAGATGCCTAATTTTTGATATTTTCAAACGGTGACGTCACATATTGTCATGTATTTGTATGATGTATCGTTGGGTCAATATTGAGTGCGGAAAGCTGTAGTTGGCTACCGTTACTTCATTTTCTACATCCGAAAAGAATAAAAGCTAGATAAGAACAAAGTTTTTGTTGTGAAATATTTCTAGAATAATTTTAAACTAAAAGTTAAAATGGAATTTATTAAAATTGCTAAAAACAATTATGTGTGATGTAGTTAAGGTTCTAAAGTTTCCATTGTCAGCTACTGCCGATCCCGATCAGACATGCTGGAGCATGAGACTCTACTAGGCATCTTACCCCAACAAATGGAAAATATGCCACATTTTTCTTGGGGTAACGTGCCTATTTTTTGTTAATTGATTTCCAATATGCCTATTTTTAATAAACTTTTGTTTTCTCGTTTTATTGCAGGATATGCATAGAAATTATATAAGGACTTCTCAAAAA
>NW_019385147.1:195287-220338 GCF_000671375.1 Centruroides sculpturatus | reverse complement strand
CTAGACAAAACGGGTTTTAACAAAGACATTTAGTATAAACTAGTTTCAACTAGACAAAACGGGTTTTAACAAAGACATTTAGTATAAACTAGTTTCAACTAGACAAAACGGGTTTTAACAAAGACATTTAGTATAAACTAGTTTCAACTAGACAAAACGCATTCTAACTAAAAATGCGTTTTGACTGTAACATATATAAGACACCAGCATACTAAGACTACAATTTTTCCTATCATGAGTAGTTTAAAAATTCCATAAAACTGCTAAGCTAGCAGGGCAAATGCTGAGAAAATTTTTATTCACTAAATTCCTAGATTTCTTCATGGATTTGAACAAATTAGGTGTTGACAGATAGAAAATCAGAAAATATGCAACAAACTTTTGTTTTGGATCCAATGATTTGTTCGAGATATTAGGTTCCAAATTTTCTGAAATTTCCCTAATATTTTCTATAAGAAATTGCTAAGAAATTTTTTGTGTGGTTCAGATTTTGTAACAATTCAATTAAATTGTTAGTGAGTATGAGTGGGATAGAAAAAGTTGGGTTATATTGGATTTCCCACTTTAAACAATGGCATACAAACAATTTTGTAATTCATTTTTGTAGTTGTTAGAAAAGTGAATACATTTCACATAGTCTAGACTACAAGCAGTTTTTGTTAGATATTAAATTTCAACTTTTAATTCTGAATTAACTTTTTCTATTTGATGATTCATTCTGACAATACCTGGGTTATCTGCTAGTTTTATTTATTGCTAAAGCCAACCTAATGCTTTAAATTCAAAAATATTAAATATTTAATTAGTTTTATTTAAAAAGATAAGATATTTACTTATTTTGGATTTCAAAAATTCTCTGACATTCTTTGGCATATTTTTCTAATTGGTCTGTTATTGTCGGTCTCGGTTTTCGAGCATACTTCTTCAATTCTTCGGTACAGAAATAAAAGATAACAAATTTATATTTGAGATACATTAAATGAATACAGAAATTTAAATTATATTCAAATTTTAAAATTAATAAACAATATCTTGTTTAATTAAATTCAATTTTTATCCATCAGGAATTCAATTGAAAATAATTAGATAAAAACCACTGAGTTGTTAAAATAGCTTTCTAAATATTTATTTTCTGCTCATCATATATAAATGATAATTTTTGTATGTTTGTTTAAAACAAAGCACTACACACAAAACCAATATCCAGCAGGAACTACAAAACATTTTCATCCATGTTGAATTGTCGTCATCAGGCTAAGAGACAGGTAAAAATATTTACTTTGTAGATTTTTGTAGTTCCTGCTGGAAACTGGATTTTGTATAATCCTTAATTAAGATATACCCAATTTGAGTCATTATATACATATGAAAGCATTACATAATATAGTAGACTCAATAATTCAAAATAGAAAAGAGACAGAAAAATTTGAGGTAACAAATTCAAGTTACAGAAACTACCATTAATTTAATGAGATTGTAAATATCATAACAACACACACACAAACCTTTATAATTAAACCAGCAAATAAAGTTTAACATACTTTGACAAGCACTTTCAATCCTAATTGGAATTTGCTTCAGGTCAAAATGTCTTATACAAAAATTTGGTATGCTTAAAGAGCAATTTTAAATTTAAAAAAAAATTGCTGGAACTATTAAATATTGGAACAAATACAAAAATTCCCATCTGTGTTAAAGGTTAAATATTCTAACAAGTATAAAAATCACAACTGTGTGTTAATATTAACATTAAAAATAAAAATTAACAATGACATTAACATAAAATAAAATAAACATTAACATAAAAATTTAGCATATATATTGTAACAAATCCCAATGGAAGCAGTTGATTTCTATTTGTTATTAATGTTATCGGGATTGTCAAAAAAAAAGTCCTCCAGGCATGTGAGATGTTTTCCGCCTCCTTAAAATTTATGCATTCCCCCTTTAGCTTGGGCATTACAAATTTCTAGAGCCTTCAAAATTTTGATCTGCTCGGTATGAAAGATGCATTTAATGAGGCTGGCCAGTTGTAGTTTAGCTTCTACACCAGTTTCAGAAGCATATATTGCTAGGGCAGTGGTCTGCTTTTTGTTACATATATCATATTTATGCTCTGCCAGCCTTTTGATCAACCCAATGCATATCAGATCTCTCTCATCAGATGCACATCTGTCATCTCTCACCAATATACTATATACCCCCAGTGCATTGTAAGTGTTAATGGCATCTTTGCTGTTTCTTAATAACAAATAAGCAGACAGGTTATGTCTACATGTTAATCACCCACCCTCTATTAAGTAGCAATTTCTTTATATAACCAGCTGTGAGAAGAATTAGAAGTATCACAATATTGTACAAACAGTTAGGGCCTTGCAACAAATCCACATTGGAGCTCCCAAGGTCATGCAATATAAATCCTTAATGAAGTAATATTTAAGAAAGACTACTACTACTTCATTGGATTTGTATATGTACAAAACAACAAAAAATTGACACTATTAGTGAGAAAAGTCTATTAGATGAGCTTTTCAATTTGTTACTTCTTGTTAAACAATGTTTTTGACGTGGTCGGCAGCCTCAAAACTATCTTGCTGTATGAATGATGTAGTTTTTAGAAAGACCACTTAAAAGCTTTCTACTAAATTCAAAGTCATCTCAAAACTGGTTTTGAGAATTTCCAGTTTTTGCCAACATTACTATTTAAATTGCTTTATAATTTATATATATTTTTCATTGTAACAAACTTTGTTGCACAGACATTTTTGGGAGCCACTGTGGCGATACACCATATTACTGTATATATTTTTGATATAAGTTTAGTTTTAAGTTTTCTTTCTTCTTTGTTTCCCCTTTTTGTTTCCTCAAATTTTTGACTAACATTTCTTCCTGTGGGTGGGGTAACCCTTTCTAAGTGCCACAGTGACAATGGGAAGTGAGATCCCCACTACTATACTATAGTAGTGAGGCTACTATAATGGATAAGGAGAGTCATTCTTGGATCGGACTCTCGTGAAGGCAGACGTGTGAAAGTTACGCTCTAGCTCACTGTCTAGAAGGACAAAGGGAGACAAAGACAGCCTGCAGAGGAGAAAAGACCCTGTCAATGCATGGAGCGAGAGAGACAAACATCCCTTGTTTAAGGAGGATAAGTGAAGAGATCCAATTAAGGATCATCATGAAGCAATTTATAGTGATTCCTCACCAGAAGAGCATCAATACCAACCAGAAAACCTGGGTATTCTTTATAACCTCCTCTTCTATCATACTAAACTTTTTGATATTCTTTCTTCCTCTTTTAGTTTATAATTTAGTATAAGTATTAGTTGTAAGAGTATATGTCCATCTTTTCTTAATTGTCGCAAGCGGGTTCTCTTGCTTTGTATTTACTTGATTCCTTGCACCTATTCTGGACATTCTGTAACTCTCAGAGTTGGAACCCATAAAAGAATCCTGTATATTACTATTCACGTGAAAATAAATAAATAATTGCTGTTATTTATTTGTGTACTGCCTCTCACAGACCATTGTACACTCATGTGATTCTCACACCAACTCAAGTTTGTCATAACATTATAATATAAGATTCCATTGTGTACGTTTTAAAAGAACTTGAACAATTTCAAACTAATTTAAATATAACTAAAAAATTCACATGTTGCTAAAGCCATTGTGTTTATAAATCAAATATCGCAGTGATTTGTTCCATTTCTAGTCCTAATATTTATAAAATTTATGTATTGTCACAGAAAAATGAGAAGTCAACATTCAGACAAATACTTATTTACAGGATGTAGACATTACATGGAAAAGTAATAGAATAAACTGTAACTAAACAGAATAATTAATATTAAGAACAAGGGGGAGGAAATCACTGGCTTGAACAGAAGAATTCCAAAATAAAATTGATACCCAAGTGTGTGTTCTCAAACATCCTTTTTAAAAGATGTCATGCATCTTCTCACTGCCACAACAGGAATATGCTTTAATACATACAGTTTTGACATATTCTCAGATGAAACTTTAGATCTTTGTAATATAGAATGAATCAAAATCAAATAAGTAAAGGAAAAAAATTTGAATGTGAAAAATGCATATATACACATGTATATATTGTAGTGCATAAGCACTATATATAATTGTTTCCGTTTATTGTATGTATATATGTCGGGTGTCATATCGGGTTTTATTGTAAAATTCCGTTTTATTTCATGATACCGGATCGTGAACAGGTGGAACCTGTTGCCCTTGCTGATTGGTCAGCGACTGACAGCACATGTAATTCACGTCACACTCAATGGCGGGAGGTATAAATATTGGGACTCCCGTCCAAAAGTAAACTTTTTTTTTCTTCGGCTCCTGCTTGTTGTGAGATGAGAACAGACTATGTGGTGTTAGGATAAAGAAGAAAGGGACTGACACGTGTGAACTAAAGAATGAAGAGAACAGAATCCAATTCCATCGTAGAGAATCCGCCCGTTGTTCATGAAACTGTAGAAGATATCAAGACATGAAACATCGAAGAAGCTCCAAAAACTATTATTTTTGTCGGTACGTTAATTATTGTGTATTTCGTTAAAGGAGAAGTAATATCTTCTATCCTTTCGCTCGTATAGTTTACATGTTCTCTGTTTTGAAAATTTAATGGATTGTTGTTCCTCTCCTGTGGTGTAAATAGGTTAATGTTCTTTTGTTTATATATATTCATGATTAAACCTTATTAATTAAATTCCACCATAATTGTAAAGTCCTTTATTTTGTGTGTCTGTGCCTTGACCCTATAACCTTGCCTAACAGACCTAGGTCTATTGGGGCATAACAATATGATGAATATTTAAGGGTTTACTTTTCATCCACAGTGATGCAGGGATGAATGTAGATTTGAGCATTCTAACTTGGGCACCCCTAATACTGGTTCTAGTTATGCTACTGCTAAGAAAAAATTAGAAGTACAACTTATGAAAATATTATTACCAGATTCTTCCATATTTTCTTCATTAGAAGTCAAGACTCTGATGAGATGTAATACTTCCCAACGACTTAAATCTTTAGTCTTAAGGAAATAAATGTTAGAACAGTTATATTTTAATATAAATTAAAAATGTAATTGTAATTATTACTGTCACCAAAATATGAAAATACAATTAAGGTGACTTAAAAAATTGAATAAACCTAAATTTATAAATCATCTCTAGAATGGAAAAACAATAATAATTGAAATTATGACAACAGTGGCATGCAGTGACATTTCATGATAGGGAAGCTGTGCCAGCCCTGGACAGAATCATTGGAAGCATTATAAGATATTTTTGTGTTTAGCATCCACCAGCTAAACTATGCGAGGTTGGTGCTCTGTAAAGTGCATGCGCCAATGCCTGTAATCTGGCTGCTTTGCACCATTCAGATATTTTCATCGTGGAAGCTGTCCTGTATTCGACAATACAGCACTTCCATTGGGAATATGCATATAAGAATTTATATTCGAATATGCAATAGCAATCTCATCATTTTTTCATATGTAGTACAGAAATTTGCAATAAGATACATAATGCGATTATAATAAATTATTAATTTTAATTAATTCAAAGTACATTAAAATATGAAAATAATCACACAATATGTATTTATATTTTAGAAAATACAAGGGAAGTGGCACTTCCACAGCTTCCATGGATGACATGCCACTGAATGACAATTTAATAATAGAAATATTATATAAATTTTATCATTTTAAGAATTAATGCTGCCTTAATTACATTTTTATTAATCTTTTGTATTCTACTAAAATACTAAAAACTAAAATACTATGCTTATAATTGAAATACTAAAATATTACACTTATTAATTAAAAATTTTTCTTCATAATTTCAAATAAATACCTTATTCAGAATTTCTTTTGTTTAATTTGGTTTTGATGGGATATGATAATGTAACATGTAGGCAATTTGTCAATAGGGATACCTCCTGGGAGAACTTCCTAAGGAAAACTGGTCTCTATTTAGGTTATTCATGTAAAACAATCACTAAAAACTGGGTAAACTTGATAACGCAGCAACCAAACAAAAAAACCAGCATAAAAAATAACAGAGCTAATGTTTTCACCTGTGGTAAACAGGCATCATCAGGCTAAATGACCAACAGTTGTCAAAAATAACAGGGGATTACCAAACATGTGTCAAGAGGAGAGGGGAGGTGATGTAAGGAAGAGGGGAAGGGGAGAGGATAGAAAGTTTACAGTTCATAAGACGTCTTCCATGCAGAAAGAATCCACAAAATTAATGGTGATATTTTTTGGGTGGTCTTGTAAATTTCTACCTGGTCTAAATATCTGAGATGATGTTTCTAGGTGAAGCTATATAAGGTCAGTCAAATTATATGTCTATTGTTGGGGTCGGAGGCAAAGTTGGCTAGAGCAGTGTTGGCTGACCCTTTCAGGATGGAATACTAATGCTCTCTAAGATGGGCACATTGTAGAATCTATGTATTTGGAGTAGCAGTTGGTTCTGCAATCTGTAACTGGGATAGTGTATATGCCTGGTTGGAAGTGCATATCTGAACAGTCTTTGATGTTAACTCAGTTATTTTTTATGCTTGGTTTTGGTTGCTTTGGTTATACATGGGAAGAAAACCTAAAAAATCCATGTAGCTTGTCCATTAGTGAAGTGTAAACCTACAACCAACTACTATCGTTCAGTGGTTTTAGGCACTTGACCACAAGTGGGCAATTTCTTTTGTAATTTTCTTATTCTTGTAAAAGTTGCATTAATGTTTCTCACGAACTTTGTCCTAAACAGGTTCCTTCATCTCTTCCATTCTTTTCTTCATAAACTCAATCACCTTCCTACCTCATGATTCTCTTTTTGTTTTATTTTGTTTTGTGTTACTTCTAGAAAATGTGCTCTACATTTTAATTAACAAATCTAGAGATTTGCATTGTCCTTAACCTCACATAATTTTATAAATGGAAAACATGTTGGAAACCCCAGAGATAAAAATTACTATAGCCTGAGAGGAGAGAATTCAGGGGGAAAATATAATATAGAGATAAGGAAAGAATAATATAACAAAATAAATAAAATTAAATTAAAAAATTTTAGTCATCTTTATAGGTTACACTATAGAGCAATGGCTGCTTCATAGGTGCAGGTAATATGATGGGGTCAATTGAGCAATAGATAGTATTTTTATTCTAGCAATTTCGTGCAGGTTATTAACTATCACAGATTACACACAAAAATACAGTAATAAAAATCACTATGTGAGGTAGCAAAAAAGAAATTTTGATTTATAGTTATGTTTAGCTAGTTACATTAATTTACTTTCCATTTCTTACAGTTATTTTGAGTTTTGGAGGTTAAGTTATGATACATCTCAACTGTTATGTCAATACTTCCCAACTAGTGATTACTCAGATCTGTATAATTTCATAGACAGATCTGAGTAATGAATGAAACTGCATCTCATTAAGTATTTTGGTCTTATTTAAAATCCTAAATAATTCTGTATTTATGCTTTTGTAAATACAATAAACTTTGGTACTTTGAAACTGTGCTAGTAGTTATTAGTAGTAATTCAAACACAAATTATTATTGTATTTATTTTCAGGCACTTGGCATTTTTTATCATCAAATTTTATTTAGTTGATACATGTTGATATTATTTACACACGTTTCGGGCATTTATTGCCCCTCCTCAGCCAACTTTTTAATTTACGGGTTATTAAGATATTAAAACCACAAATTTCCATCGCCTATGTTTACTTGTTGTTATGGAACTACAAAAACTTCATCAAAAGTGCCTGAAAATAAATACAATAATAATTTGTGTTTGAATTACTACTAATAACTACTAGCACGGTTTCAAAGTACCAGAATAAGAATTCCGAAGCTGAAACGGCAACAATCATCAAAAAATGGATAAGGGTCAACAAAAAATCAACAACAATTACAGAGAAAAACTGCAAGATTAAAGTGTGTTAAGGGCCAAGAAGTTTTTGTAGTTCCATAACTACAAGTAAACATAGGCGATGGAAATTTGTGGTTTTAATATCTTGATAACCTGTAAATTAAAAAGTTGGCTGAGGAGGGGCAATAAATGCCCGAAACGTGTGTAAATAATATCAACACGTATCAACTAAATAAAATTTGATGATAAAAATTNTAGAACGGGCGGAAACTTAACAATACTTATACTGTGTTGTTATACTTACTGCGAAGTACTTTGTACTACATATGCAATAAATTAAATTTGGTTAAGAAATTCAAAAATTAATTTTATGCAATTATATTTGTTATCTTACCCTAATGGCATTTGGCATTACGGATACTTGGGGTGAGATGCCTAAAATGCAAGACAGTGAAAAAGTCGTCATTGCAAACACAGTATACAATTTTTTTAAAATAAACTCCAAAGTTTTATTTGAAAAACATACTCCAGAATATGATATTTTCATTAGAGGGCTCCTAAACCCAAATTAGTGCTGTAATTTCCTTCATAAGCAAAATGTTAGGCATCTTCCGCCGAATCACTATACATAACTTTATTTATTTCCCCCAAACATATTTATGTGGCTGAAATTAGTTTTAACTAATGTTAAAAGTTAAAACTAGTTTTATCTAAAATCAAAACATGTACAGCAGTAAATTAACTAGACAAAACCAGTTTTGTCTAGCTAAAACTAGAATTTACTGCTAGTCAAAAATGAATTTGAGTTACAACTAGTTTCAACTAGACAAAACGGGTTTTAACAAAGACATTTAGTATAAACTAGTTTCAACTAGACAAAACGCATTCTAACTAAAAATGCGTTTTGACTGTAACATATATAAGACACCAGCATACTAAGACTACAATTTTTCCTATCATGAGTAGTTTAAAAATTCCATAAAACTGCTAAGCTAGCAGGGCAAATGCTGAGAAAATTTTTATTCACTAAATTCCTAGATTTCTTCATGGATTTGAACAAATTAGGTGTTGACAGATAGAAAATCAGAAAATATGCAACAAACTTTTGTTTTGGATCCAATGATTTGTTCGAGATATTAGGTTCCAAATTTTCTGAAATTTCCCTAATATTTTCTATAAGAAATTGCTAAGAAATTTTTTGTGTGGTTCAGATTTTGTAACAATTCAATTAAATTGTTAGTGAGTATGAGTGGGATAGAAAAAGTTGGGTTATATTGGATTTCCCACTTTAAACAATGGCATACAAACAATTTTGTAATTCATTTTTGTAGTTGTTAGAAAAGTGAATACATTTCACATAGTCTAGACTACAAGCAGTTTTTGTTAGATATTAAATTTCAACTTTTAATTCTGAATTAACTTTTTCTATTTGATGATTCATTCTGACAATACCTGGGTTATCTGCTAGTTTTATTTATTGCTAAAGCCAACCTAATGCTTTAAATTCAAAAATATTAAATATTTAATTAGTTTTATTTAAAAAGATAAGATATTTACTTATTTTGGATTTCAAAAATTCTCTGACATTCTTTGGCATATTTTTCTAATTGGTCTGTTATTGTCGGTCTCGGTTTTCGAGCATACTTCTTCAATTCTTCGGTACAGAAATAAAAGATAACAAATTTATATTTGAGATACATTAAATGAATACAGAAATTTAAATTATATTCAAATTTTAAAATTAATAAACAATATCTTGTTTAATTAAATTCAATTTTTATCCATCAGGAATTCAATTGAAAATAATTAGATAAAAACCACTGAGTTGTTAAAATAGCTTTCTAAATATTTATTTTCTGCTCATCATATATAAATGATAATTTTTGTATGTTTGTTTAAAACAAAGCACTACACACAAAACCAATATCCAGCAGGAACTACAAAACATTTTCATCCATGTTGAATTGTCGTCATCAGGCTAAGAGACAGGTAAAAATATTTACTTTGTAGATTTTTGTAGTTCCTGCTGGAAACTGGATTTTGTATAATCCTTAATTAAGATATACCCAATTTGAGTCATTATATACATATGAAAGCATTACATAATATAGTAGACTCAATAATTCAAAATAGAAAAGAGACAGAAAAATTTGAGGTAACAAATTCAAGTTACAGAAACTACCATTAATTTAATGAGATTGTAAATATCATAACAACACACACACAAACCTTTATAATTAAACCAGCAAATAAAGTTTAACATACTTTGACAAGCACTTTCAATCCTAATTGGAATTTGCTTCAGGTCAAAATGTCTTATACAAAAATTTGGTATGCTTAAAGAGCAATTTTAAATTTAAAAAAAAATTGCTGGAACTATTAAATATTGGAACAAATACAAAAATTCCCATCTGTGTTAAAGGTTAAATATTCTAACAAGTATAAAAATCACAACTGTGTGTTAATATTAACATTAAAAATAAAAATTAACAATGACATTAACATAAAATAAAATAAACATTAACATAAAAATTTAGCATATATATTGTAACAAATCCCAATGGAAGCAGTTGATTTCTATTTGTTATTAATGTTATCGGGATTGTCAAAAAAAAAGTCCTCCAGGCATGTGAGATGTTTTCCGCCTCCTTAAAATTTATGCATTCCCCCTTTAGCTTGGGCATTACAAATTTCTAGAGCCTTCAAAATTTTGATCTGCTCGGTATGAAAGATGCATTTAATGAGGCTGGCCAGTTGTAGTTTAGCTTCTACACCAGTTTCAGAAGCATATATTGCTAGGGCAGTGGTCTGCTTTTTGTTACATATATCATATTTATGCTCTGCCAGCCTTTTGATCAACCCAATGCATATCAGATCTCTCTCATCAGATGCACATCTGTCATCTCTCACCAATATACTATATACCCCCAGTGCATTGTAAGTGTTAATGGCATCTTTGCTGTTTCTTAATAACAAATAAGCAGACAGGTTATGTCTACATGTTAATCACCCACCCTCTATTAAGTAGCAATTTCTTTATATAACCAGCTGTGAGAAGAATTAGAAGTATCACAATATTGTACAAACAGTTAGGGCCTTGCAACAAATCCACATTGGAGCTCCCAAGGTCATGCAATATAAATCCTTAATGAAGTAATATTTAAGAAAGACTACTACTACTTCATTGGATTTGTATATGTACAAAACAACAAAAAATTGACACTATTAGTGAGAAAAGTCTATTAGATGAGCTTTTCAATTTGTTACTTCTTGTTAAACAATGTTTTTGACGTGGTCGGCAGCCTCAAAACTATCTTGCTGTATGAATGATGTAGTTTTTAGAAAGACCACTTAAAAGCTTTCTACTAAATTCAAAGTCATCTCAAAACTGGTTTTGAGAATTTCCAGTTTTTGCCAACATTACTATTTAAATTGCTTTATAATTTATATATATTTTTCATTGTAACAAACTTTGTTGCACAGACATTTTTGGGAGCCACTGTGGCGATACACCATATTACTGTATATATTTTTGATATAAGTTTAGTTTTAAGTTTTCTTTCTTCTTTGTTTCCCCTTTTTGTTTCCTCAAATTTTTGACTAACATTTCTTCCTGTGGGTGGGGTAACCCTTTCTAAGTGCCACAGTGACAATGGGAAGTGAGATCCCCACTACTATACTATAGTAGTGAGGCTACTATAATGGATAAGGAGAGTCATTCTTGGATCGGACTCTCGTGAAGGCAGACGTGTGAAAGTTACGCTCTAGCTCACTGTCTAGAAGGACAAAGGGAGACAAAGACAGCCTGCAGAGGAGAAAAGACCCTGTCAATGCATGGAGCGAGAGAGACAAACATCCCTTGTTTAAGGAGGATAAGTGAAGAGATCCAATTAAGGATCATCATGAAGCAATTTATAGTGATTCCTCACCAGAAGAGCATCAATACCAACCAGAAAACCTGGGTATTCTTTATAACCTCCTCTTCTATCATACTAAACTTTTTGATATTCTTTCTTCCTCTTTTAGTTTATAATTTAGTATAAGTATTAGTTGTAAGAGTATATGTCCATCTTTTCTTAATTGTCGCAAGCGGGTTCTCTTGCTTTGTATTTACTTGATTCCTTGCACCTATTCTGGACATTCTGTAACTCTCAGAGTTGGAACCCATAAAAGAATCCTGTATATTACTATTCACGTGAAAATAAATAAATAATTGCTGTTATTTATTTGTGTACTGCCTCTCACAGACCATTGTACACTCATGTGATTCTCACACCAACTCAAGTTTGTCATAACATTATAATATAAGATTCCATTGTGTACGTTTTAAAAGAACTTGAACAATTTCAAACTAATTTAAATATAACTAAAAAATTCACATGTTGCTAAAGCCATTGTGTTTATAAATCAAATATCGCAGTGATTTGTTCCATTTCTAGTCCTAATATTTATAAAATTTATGTATTGTCACAGAAAAATGAGAAGTCAACATTCAGACAAATACTTATTTACAGGATGTAGACATTACATGGAAAAGTAATAGAATAAACTGTAACTAAACAGAATAATTAATATTAAGAACAAGGGGGAGGAAATCACTGGCTTGAACAGAAGAATTCCAAAATAAAATTGATACCCAAGTGTGTGTTCTCAAACATCCTTTTTAAAAGATGTCATGCATCTTCTCACTGCCACAACAGGAATATGCTTTAATACATACAGTTTTGACATATTCTCAGATGAAACTTTAGATCTTTGTAATATAGAATGAATCAAAATCAAATAAGTAAAGGAAAAAAATTTGAATGTGAAAAATGCATATATACACATGTATATATTGTAGTGCATAAGCACTATATATAATTGTTTCCGTTTATTGTATGTATATATGTCGGGTGTCATATCGGGTTTTATTGTAAAATTCCGTTTTATTTCATGATACCGGATCGTGAACAGGTGGAACCTGTTGCCCTTGCTGATTGGTCAGCGACTGACAGCACATGTAATTCACGTCACACTCAATGGCGGGAGGTATAAATATTGGGACTCCCGTCCAAAAGTAAACTTTTTTTTTCTTCGGCTCCTGCTTGTTGTGAGATGAGAACAGACTATGTGGTGTTAGGATAAAGAAGAAAGGGACTGACACGTGTGAACTAAAGAATGAAGAGAACAGAATCCAATTCCATCGTAGAGAATCCGCCCGTTGTTCATGAAACTGTAGAAGATATCAAGACATGAAACATCGAAGAAGCTCCAAAAACTATTATTTTTGTCGGTACGTTAATTATTGTGTATTTCGTTAAAGGAGAAGTAATATCTTCTATCCTTTCGCTCGTATAGTTTACATGTTCTCTGTTTTGAAAATTTGATGGATTGTTGTTCCTCTCCTGTGGTGTAAATAGGTTAATGTTCTTTTGTTTATATATATTCATGATTAAACCTTATTAATTAAATTCCACCATAATTGTAAAGTCCTTTATTTTGTGTGTCTGTGCCTTGACCCTATAACCTTGCCTAACAGACCTAGGTCTATTGGGGCATAACAATATGATGAATATTTAAGGGTTTACTTTTCATCCACAGTGATGCAGGGATGAATGTAGATTTGAGCATTCTAACTTGGGCACCCCTAATACTGGTTCTAGTTATGCTACTGCTAAGAAAAAATTAGAAGTACAACTTATGAAAATATTATTACCAGATTCTTCCATATTTTCTTCATTAGAAGTCAAGACTCTGATGAGATGTAATACTTCCCAACGACTTAAATCTTTAGTCTTAAGGAAATAAATGTTAGAACAGTTATATTTTAATATAAATTAAAAATGTAATTGTAATTATTACTGTCACCAAAATATGAAAATACAATTAAGGTGACTTAAAAAATTGAATAAACCTAAATTTATAAATCATCTCTAGAATGGAAAAACAATAATAATTGAAATTATGACAACAGTGGCATGCAGTGACATTTCATGATAGGGAAGCTGTGCCAGCCCTGGACAGAATCATTGGAAGCATTATAAGATATTTTTGTGTTTAGCATCCACCAGCTAAACTATGCGAGGTTGGTGCTCTGTAAAGTGCATGCGCCAATGCCTGTAATCTGGCTGCTTTGCACCATTCAGATATTTTCATCGTGGAAGCTGTCCTGTATTCGACAATACAGCACTTCCATTGGGAATATGCATATAAGAATTTATATTCGAATATGCAATAGCAATCTCATCATTTTTTCATATGTAGTACAGAAATTTGCAATAAGATACATAATGCGATTATAATAAATTATTAATTTTAATTAATTCAAAGTACATTAAAATATGAAAATAATCACACAATATGTATTTATATTTTAGAAAATACAAGGGAAGTGGCACTTCCACAGCTTCCATGGATGACATGCCACTGAATGACAATTTAATAATAGAAATATTATATAAATTTTATCATTTTAAGAATTAATGCTGCCTTAATTACATTTTTATTAATCTTTTGTATTCTACTAAAATACTAAAAACTAAAATACTATGCTTATAATTGAAATACTAAAATATTACACTTATTAATTAAAAATTTTTCTTCATAATTTCAAATAAATACCTTATTCAGAATTTCTTTTGTTTAATTTGGTTTTGATGGGATATGATAATGTAACATGTAGGCAATTTGTCAATAGGGATACCTCCTGGGAGAACTTCCTAAGGAAAACTGGTCTCTATTTAGGTTATTCATGTAAAACAATCACTAAAAACTGGGTAAACTTGATAACGCAGCAACCAAACAAAAAAACCAGCATAAAAAATAACAGAGCTAATGTTTTCACCTGTGGTAAATAGGCATCATCAGGCTAAATGACCAACAGTTGTCAAAAATAACAGGGGATTACCAAACATGTGTCAAGAGGAGAGGGGAGGTGATGTAAGGAAGAGGGGAAGGGGAGAGGATAGAAAGTTTACAGTTCATAAGACGTCTTCCATGCAGAAAGAATCCACAAAATTAATGGTGATATTTTTTGGGTGGTCTTGTAAATTTCTACCTGGTCTAAATATCTGAGATGATGTTTCTAGGTGAAGCTATATAAGGTCAGTCAAATTATATGTCTATTGTTGGGGTCGGAGGCAAAGTTGGCTAGAGCAGTGTTGGCTGACCCTTTCAGGATGGAATACTAATGCTCTCTAAGATGGGCACATTGTAGAATCTATGTATTTGGAGTAGCAGTTGGTTCTGCAATCTGTAACTGGGATAGTGTATATGCCTGGTTGGAAGTGCATATCTGAACAGTCTTTGATGTTAACTCAGTTATTTTTTATGCTTGGTTTTGGTTGCTTTGGTTATACATGGGAAGAAAACCTAAAAAATCCATGTAGCTTGTCCATTAGTGAAGTGTAAACCTACAACCAACTACTATCGTTCAGTGGTTTTAGGCACTTGACCACAAGTGGGCAATTTCTTTTGTAATTTTCTTATTCTTGTAAAAGTTGCATTAATGTTTCTCACGAACTTTGTCCTAAACAGGTTCCTTCATCTCTTCCATTCTTTTCTTCATAAACTCAATCACCTTCCTACCTCATGATTCTCTTTTTGTTTTATTTTGTTTTGTGTTACTTCTAGAAAATGTGCTCTACATTTTAATTAACAAATCTAGAGATTTGCATTGTCCTTAACCTCACATAATTTTATAAATGGAAAACATGTTGGAAACCCCAGAGATAAAAATTACTATAGCCTGAGAGGAGAGAATTCAGGGGGAAAATATAATATAGAGATAAGGAAAGAATAATATAACAAAATAAATAAAATTAAATTAAAAAATTTTAGTCATCTTTATAGGTTACACTATAGAGCAATGGCTGCTTCATAGGTGCAGGTAATATGATGGGGTCAATTGAGCAATAGATAGTATTTTTATTCTAGCAATTTCGTGCAGGTTATTAACTATCACAGATTACACACAAAAATACAGTAATAAAAATCACTATGTGAGGTAGCAAAAAAGAAATTTTGATTTATAGTTATGTTTAGCTAGTTACATTAATTTACTTTCCATTTCTTACAGTTATTTTGAGTTTTGGAGGTTAAGTTATGATACATCTCAACTGTTATGTCAATACTTCCCAACTAGTGATTACTCAGATCTGTATAATTTCATAGACAGATCTGAGTAATGAATGAAACTGCATCTCATTAAGTATTTTGGTCTTATTTAAAATCCTAAATAATTCTGTATTTATGCTTTTGTAAATACAATAAACTTTGGTACTTTGAAACTGTGCTAGTAGTTATTAGTAGTAATTCAAACACAAATTATTATTGTATTTATTTTCAGGCACTTGGCATTTTTTATCATCAAATTTTATTTAGTTGATACATGTTGATATTATTTACACACGTTTCGGGCATTTATTGCCCCTCCTCAGCCAACTTTTTAATTTACGGGTTATTAAGATATTAAAACCACAAATTTCCATCGCCTATGTTTACTTGTTGTTATGGAACTACAAAAACTTCATCAAAAGTGCCTGAAAATAAATACAATAATAATTTGTGTTTGAATTACTACTAATAACTACTAGCACGGTTTCAAAGTACCAGAATAAGAATTCCGAAGCTGAAACGGCAACAATCATCAAAAAATGGATAAGGGTCAACAAAAAATCAACAACAATTACAGAGAAAAACTGCAAGATTAAAGTGTGTTAAGGGCCAAGAAGTTTTTGTAGTTCCATAACTACAAGTAAACATAGGCGATGGAAATTTGTGGTTTTAATATCTTGATAACCTGTAAATTAAAAAGTTGGCTGAGGAGGGGCAATAAATGCCCGAAACGTTTGTAAATAATATCAACACGTATCAACTAAATAAAATTTGATGATAAAAATTGCCAAGTGCCTGAAAATAAATACAATAATAATTTGTGTTTGAATTACTACAATAAACTTCTCTAACTCAAACGTCTGTAACTTGAATATTTCTTTAACTCAAAGAAAACAAAGCACTTGGTAGGTCTTAACAAGGTTTAGGGATTTAATGTTGCCAACTTGAATTTTTTAACTTGAATTTTTGCCAAGTTGAAGTTTTTCACAGTTCCCTAACACCGATTTGAGTTACTTTCAACTTCCCCGACTAGAATTTTAATATTTATTCTATACAAAGTAATCCTAATTATTGAATTTCCATGAAATGTTCAGACAGTTGCATCTACTCTAACACTAATTTTCAGACAAAATGTCAGTCAAAAGCATGAGATACATCTTGTTGAGATAAAGTAAGAGGATCAGCAAAACTGTTTGATTCCATTAGTTACACTGAACATTTTGCTGAAATGCATTACATAGGTTTTTTTTTGTCTCAAACAGCATAAGATCAAAGATTCTTTAATGCAAGAGAGGTTCAAATGTATTCAGAATCATATTTTTTACTCTATTGTTCTCTTACCTGCCCCTTTTCCTGTTTTTCCTGCCCCTTGGAGGTTCGAGTTAAAGAAGTTTTAATGTAAATGTTAATAAAGACAGAAGTTAAGCAAAATCATCTTATGTAAGCATTTTCATGCTTATAAAAAATGATTTTGCTTAACTTTTGCCTTTACTGAAAAGTAAGCAAATCAGCAAAGTATAAAAAGGACCTTGTCAAACTGACAAGGCAAGCTAGCTTTCACTTTTGCTGATCAATGTGATCAATGTGTAGCTGTTGAATTAGAAGAAAAACCCTTAATACGAATCACTTACAAGTTCTTTCCCTAATCAGGTTAACTGTATGAAAATTTAAATAATTGTAATTTTTGTTAACAATTTTATAATAATTACTGAATTATAGTATTATCCATTTTCAGTTATGTACTAGCTATCATAATATATATATTTTTTGCTTTTATCAGAAAGCTTAGTATTAGCATTTCTAGTTTAATAAAAGTTTAATGTTTTTTAAAACAAATTCTGGTGCAAGATTGTTTCTTAACATTTGAGGACCTTGAAAGTTTATAGCCTATATTTAGAAACACCAAACCTTGAAACATTATTATTATTATTATTAGTATAAGAATATCAAAGTCTTTATTAAACTTTTATTTAAATTCCTTAAAAAACACAAATATCCAATTAAAACAATAAAGTTTTATTAAAATTCTTACTTCTTCAATTGAGCATCCACAAGAACGTAATAACTGTATGCCTTTCTTCTGTGACATTTTCCTAAGATCTGCATCAGTACCAACGATTGGCTTCTTTGGGAAAGCGTTGTTTTCATCCTAGTGAAAATAATTTAATAAAAAAAATTACTGACACTTTAAACATATTGAAAATATGTTCATAAATCTATATCATCATATCACGCCCAAAAGAATATAACAAACAACTTTGGCATCATATCATATAATGATGCCAAAGTTGTTTGTTACATTTTGCCCCCTACTTTCTATTTCCTTGTAATTATAAATTAGTGTTAAGGAATATTTTTGAATTTATTATTGTTCGGTTCTTTTTATTCTAATCGTCGTAATTTTTATTGTTCTATCAACAAACTGGAATTTCAGGCAACAAAACCCCTTTTTCTAAAATTTCACAGAACAAGGAATGTCAGCAGAGATCAAAAGAATCATCACAAAATTACCATCATTCTGGGACAAACTGGCAGAATTGTGGTTTGTTGAAATAGGAGTCCTGTTTGCTATAAAAACAGCAAAGTGGGCTTCTATAAATTTTTGATTAATTTAATAATAAATTAAATTTCTTTTTTCAACTTTCCTGTCTTCCTATTCCTCCACAATTTTTCTTTCTCTTTTTATTTTGACCATCAAACACCTACTGGGCTAAGAAGACTAATTCACTAATTGTTCTAATTTAACAAAACAGGGAGAAAAACATCAAAACAAGATTAAAAAAAAGGAGTTTGTAGTTTGATGCCAAGTGAGAAATATAAATCTGTTGATCCTATGGAGTGCATTCTAGATTGGATTGCAAATTACTGGCAAAGGCAGCCTACTGTAAACTACATTAAAAAAACTAACATTTCCAGTGACTAGCAGGAGTAAATGTGTTTTCTTGTACAGGAGAATATATCAAGTACACAACCCAAAAATTTTATCATCACACGAAACATATCAACATGGCATATTTTTGAACATGAATGTTTATTGTAAGATGATAAATTCAGAAGTAGTTTTCACTTGAGAAAGACTACATTTTTTGCTATATCCCTAAAAATTTTATTTCTATATGACCTTCACTAATGGTCCTATTTTCCTTTCTGGTCCTAAAAACAAAGCAGTTTTTGGTAACACTTACTTTGAGATATTTGATTGTTCCATTTAAAATCAGAAACTCTTTACATATGCATATTTGAAGACTTTACTACAACAATGGGCTAACCCACAATGTAGCAAACATCAGGATAAGTGACAGATCCTTCTATTTGTTGCAGAAGTTGTGTTAATCCACTTGTTTCTAGGTATCTGTAAGAATGCACTACCATCTGATCTATCCTCTGAATGTGTCTTATGTAACTGCAACAGTGGTTTATCCCACAAACATGAGTGGATGAGACTTGTTAAAGCAGCATGGGAAATATATGGACTAGCACTGGCACCTATGAATATTAAGGAAGATATGACCAGTCCTACGAGTGCATTTGGAAATTTTCCAACTTTCTGATGGAACCATCTGCCATTGCTGCCACCCCAAGCACGTTACAGACAGCTCCATCTGTAGCCAATCATTAATTCTATATATCAAGTGTAATTTTATAAAATAATTTTGTTATGATAACAAACACTTACTTTAACAGACATTAAAGACTTGTTTGGTAATCTCACATATGAAAATCCTTCACCACAACCTGTAGGATCTGCCACACCATTTATTTCTAAACAGCATTTTCCTTTCATTGCCATAATAAATGCTCTAGTTGTATTCCAAGGTGCAGCTTTTATCTATTAAAATTATATTTTATTAATTTTTTGTAACAAATATTACAAATTTTATTACTTGCCATTTGCTAAAACTTAATAAATCTTTATTATTTTCAATAAAATTTCAAAGTTTTAAAAGTTGGATTTCAAATTAAAATTATTTAGATTTACAAATAATTTTAATAATTTAATTATTTTAAATCTAATCTCAAACAAAAATTATTACATGAAATTCTTTATTCTATTTAAGGTCAATCACAGAAAATATTAAAAAACATTCAAAATAAAATATTTATTTACTTCATCATCAATTTTTCCTTGAAAGTCTTCTTCATTTTCATCTTCAGTAAATATCAATTTCTCTCCATAACCTGCATCCTAAAGAAAGAAAAAAAATGAGTATACTTCAACTTTTATATAACAGAGAAGGTAACTTGTTAAATATTCCATAAATAAATAACTAAAGCATTGAACACTATAGAATGCACATTATTCTTAATAAGAGCAAATATGTATTTATTAAGCTATTAATTTCAAAAACTTATATGTAAATAAAAACAAAACTTTTTTTTGCTGAGAAATAAATGTAATTGTAAAAAATAAACGTTTCCAGTTCAATTAATAGGCCATCTTCAGGTCGCAAACGAAAATGGAATGTAAATGTTCCATGAATAGAACAAAAATTTTACATCAAAAATTATTTTACAAGAGAAAAATAACGGAAGAATATATAAAAATTAAAATAAAACAAATAATAAAGCAAAAATAACATAAATCTTCAATGTACTAATTCTGGTCCAAGTTTCTAGTAAATTTCTTAACCAAGTACTTCCATGCCGAAGGCAGGCTCTCGGCATCCCTCGCATTTAAACAGCCTTCTCCTATACTACTTCTGTATATTTCAATCTTCTCCACCGTCATTGCTAAAGTTGGGGAAGACAGAGGTTTGATGATTATTGCCTCGTCCCATTTTACCTCCGAGCCTTGGGCTCACGCCATTTCGGACAAAATCGTTGAATTAGATGCTTTTCTTATGGCATATCTATGTTCTTTGACTACTATGCACCGTTCTTTGAGCTTTACTCTAAAGTTTCTTGTGGTGACGCTGATATAATCTTTTTTTAACATCCAGTTGTAAGTTCTCATAAGGTATCTTATACACCCCTGCTTTCTCCTCTGCTTTGATACTATCCTTATCATTTCTCAAGATCTTATACAAATTAGGGGCTCTTCTTAAAACCATTCTTGGTTCCTTTCGACTAGCAATTTCTTTCATAACACTATTCATAATACTATTATAAGTAAATTTCATGAGCCTAGTATATATGTATACAATATTTTGAATCAATACAAAACTGAAACATTCTCTTAATTTTTAAATTGAAAATTTCAGCAAGTTTATGAAAAGAGAAAAATTACGAATTCTATACTACTTCCTAATAAAATTGAAATTTTCTTTTATCCAATTTCATTTGTAATGAAATCCAGTAAAAAATTTATAATGAAATACTGACTGACTGAAAGCTATACAAATTATATCTGCACTCTTAAAACATAGAAATGGATAAGATAAATGAGATAATTATGATATCTGCAGTTATTAAATTTGATATTACATTCTATATTAATCATATGTTAATGGATTAGGACAATAGCATAAATTTAACTGATCTCACTGATAACCTTTTGACATTAATACTTTTCCATACTTTAACTGGAAGGGGAGGTTATTTTATTCTTGGAGTATTTTGCAATTTTGCAACAAAACTTTAAATGAACTAGAATAAAGCATAAAAACAGTTTGCTAAAGAACTATTTACAATAATAATAATAAGACATAGTTAACCTTCACTACAAACAAATGCAGTCACTGCCAAGTTTTTCTACAAAAAACAAGAAATATCACAGTTACATAAATCAGTAACTCTAGCAGATTCAAATAATACACCATTAAACTTACTGGTACACTCACATCATACAGACATGACAACATATAAAAAGCATAGACACCATCAAGCAATCGTGGACTCAAAAGGCACTCCACGGCAGGCATCCCTACAACCTGGCTCAGGATTTTGTTGAAAAAACTGCATCAAATAGCTGATTAGATCGGAGATTCCTCTTTGGTGAGACGGAAGGATTCATGATTGCCATACAGGATCAGGTCATAAACACTAAAAACTACAGAAAACACATACTCAAAGATACAACACTCACAAATGACACATGCAGAAAATGTCATATCGTGCCAGAAACTATACAACACATCACTTCTGGTTGCAAGCTCTTCGCATAGTCAGATTACTTACAGAGATAATCAAGTAGCAAATGTAATACACCAAGAGCTTGCAAAGAAACAAATTATTAGACAGCCATGAACCATACATTCCATTCCTGGGAAACATTACAATTGAATAGAAATACATACATCACACTACAGAAGGCCACTATATTGAATACATGCCATATTGTTAGGAAATTCCTGAATACAGACACTGACACACTTTTTTAATTTTTGTTTTTGGTTGCTATGCCTTGACTCTGGTCCAGCATAGGAGACGGTCACCAGTGTAAACTGTGTATAACCCACTAAACCCAATATAATAATAATAATAATAATAATAAGGCTGATCCTAATGCACAATATAATTCTGAAAATTTAGGAGCTGCTTATAAGATATCTGAAGTTTCTACTTTATTAGAACACAAAAATTTTTTAAATGTTCTAGTGTTGGAAGATTAGATTTACTTCATGCTCTTTATACATTGTTTACATAGTGGGTGACTCATCCACCCCATTCCATTCTTCTGAAATGAGTCACTGTAGAACAACAACTAAGTGCACAAGATGTAAAAGTAACACTCTCCTGCACATATGCAAGCTATTGTTCAGATTTTGTATGTTTTAGGGACAAAAAACTAGATTTTACTACTTTACTACAGAGCTTTTATTCAGCACATGTCCTATTCTTGTACACACATATTTGAATTGTCAATGGCTTAATTGTGAAATACATAAATAAATATATATTTTTATTTATTTATTTAACAATTAAGCCAATGAACAATGAAAACAATGAATCCTTCCCAATACTTCCTAATCTGTGATCCACAAAACTTAGGGGTCTAGTGACCACAGGTTGGGAACCATATTACAAATGTTTTATATCCTCTTACAATTGTTACTTAATCTTACAATGATATATGAAATATGCCAATGATTAAGTTTTACTGTGACTAGTGTGACTAAAATTAAAAGTGACATTTTTAAATTTAAATTCACAAAATTAAAAATTTATTGTTTGTGCAACTTAATGTTATAAAATAAATGTGTTTACCAAGAGCAGATAAATTATACATATTCTATCAGAAGTCACGGCAGTGACTCCTTGTCAAGTAAAAAAGTCACTGACTGACTATATATATATATACGTACATACAGGAAATCAGAGTTGCCAATTTTCAGAAGTTGATTTTTCCATCCCCAAACACCTGAAGTAATTCCAAATAACTCATTTGAAAGAAAATTGTTTTCTTAGGTAGTGTGCAACATTTCAAGACTTTCTATAAAGCAGTTGCCAAAATATAAGAAATTGGAAAAAAATTCTGCTGTATTTTCTTCTTTTCCTCATTCTTTTTCTCTATCTCTATCTCAGTAGTTTTTTCTCTACAAGCAGATGCTTGTAGAGAAAAAACTACTGGTTCTATAAAACTCAAATTTTAAACTTAAGCCTTTATTGTTATCAGTGAGGTGCTTCTGAAACTTTTAGCTTAACAAGGTTAAAGTTGAAGAGAGTTTCCTAAAGAGATAATTCAGTTTTACAACTTAATTTTATGCATTTAAGAATAAAATTGCATGAAAACAAATGAATTTTATTCAAAATGGTGTATCGAAAGTGTAGGCCGGTGGCATGTTCAATTGGTGGCACATTTGGCCGGTGCTGACCGAAATGAATATTGAAAGAGTTTGGTTGGCAGTGCATTTGGTCAGTGACGTGTTCAGTCGGCAGTTGCCAGGCATCGACCAATCTTATGTCTGGATGTAAAAATACAATTATTAAACAAAAACAATTGATATCCAAACAAAAACATCTACGATGTAAAAAAAATTACACCAAGTAAAAATTTATGACAATTTAGATGATGGTCGAGTCAAAATTTTTATTAGGAGTTTTTCTTTGGTAAAGATAAGCCTGGCACTTGAAAGCGGTACCCACAAAATTTTTACCAGTATTATTGTTTTCTACATTTTGCCTCCAAGCACCAAGCTTATCTTTACTATAGAAAAACTGCCAAGAAAAATTTTTATTGTCATTAATTTTTACTTGGTGTAATTTTTTTACGTTGCAGATATTTTTGTTAATATTTATTTTGTTATAAAATTATCCAAAATTTTAAATAAAAGTTATTCTAACTTTACAATTGAATTTTTATACGTAATAATTTGAATATTAAATTAAAAATCTGTTAATATTTATACTGCTATTTTTATAATACATTTATTAATTGATAAAATCAGATAAATATATTATAATAAACATGTGTGAGAAGAAGAATAAATTATTATAGACTTATCAACAGGTAACCTATAAACAACAACTAATTAAAAAAAAAAAAATTAAAATTGTTACAAACAATATAACCTACAAAACATCAAAAATATGTCAGGTTAGCATAATATAAAAATATTTATTTTAAATAGTATTTTTAATTGTTTAAAAATTTTGGTTAAGAGAGTTTTTATGCTCTTTCTGACCACTGAATATGTATCAATTTTAATTGGGATGTTAGAATGATTGACTAAGATTGTTTTGATTTATTAACAGTCTCCTTGTTTCAGCAATCAATGATCAACTATTTTGGTTTCCATAAAAATGCTTTGTTTGTTGATAGCAAAGACCGATATTTTTAAACAACTTTGGAATTTGAATTATTATTATTTAAATTTGGCAAAAGCTACATATATGCAGTTTACAGTACAGTAATACCCCGAACTTACGCGATAGGTGGGACCGAGCGGTAACCGCATAAGTCGAATTCGCGTAAGTCGGGGTATAATTTCGCATATAAATACATACATATAATTTTTAATTGGGCCCGGAGACTAAAGAAAACAATAATTTAGAAAAAAATGTTTAATAAAATCTTAGATAATACATATGTATAACAAATTAGGCCTATATTATTTTACAATTTTTCACATTTACTTGATTATTACGCCATAATTTTAACATTGTTTCC